>NC_134874.1:50708010-50718010 GCF_049852395.1 Peromyscus maniculatus bairdii
AGAAATGTAGGACCTGTGGACTGGACTCCCAGCCTTGAATGGAGAGAGCCGGCCTTGGATTGTTGTTGAAAAAAATCTTTCACAAAGTCCTGGGGTGGGTGCGAAGCCTGTGCTGTGACTGTTTATCTTTGTATGTGTTTGATTTCAGGGCAGAGCCTTTGGAAACATGTTTATCATTCAGTTTGTCTGTTCCTCTCTTTCCTGGTCTGCAGACCTCTGTGGGCGGGGCAGAACCTCATCTGTAATTTCCGTCTTTGATGATGGTTAATCCTTTGTCAGGTTCATTTGCGGCCCTTGTTCAGTGGAGAAGATATTCCCGTCTGTTCCGAGCTCCTGGAGAGTGAGGGTGGCGTTGATGAGGAGAGAGGACTAAGCTGCACCACTGAGCCGCGCCCCCGAGCAGCTCTCCCAGCCTCTCACGGGGGATTCTGAGCAGGGTCTCGGAGCTGACTTTCACAGGCCTTGATTTTGCCTTACACTTAGAAAATCTCCACCCATGAGATGGTCGCCCTGTAGCATTTCTGTTGAATATTAACTATCACCATGTAGAAAATCTTCCACTCTTCTCTCTGGGGAGCTCTCCATGTACGTGATTCAGTGGGGATATCTGTGTGCCCCTAGAGAGTCACGGTGTGTGTGTGTGTGTGTGTGTGTGTGTGTGTGTGTGTGTGTGTGTGTGTGTGTGAGTGAATGCTGTTTGTGGCAGAATCAAGTTAGATGGGGTAGCAGTCATCCGTAACCCCAGTCCTGGGAAGACTGAGGCAGGAGGGGTTACAGATGTGAGGCCGCCCCTAGCTATAAAGTGAAACCTTGAACCCTAGAAAAAAGAAAGAAGGAAGGAAGAGACAGAGGGGAGGAGGGAGGCATTCTATTCTGAAGAAGGAAGAAATGAGGGAAAAGAGAGAAAGGAGAAAGAAGGAAGGAAGGAGAGAGCCCCCTCCCCTTCCTGTGGCTGTTCACTGTTTCTGCCCCTTCTCCTGGACCTGGGGCATTTCTGTTCTGAGTGCTAGCTTTTATTGTGTTTTGATATCCCAGAGAGCAGTTCATTAGCTGTTTATGGCTCCGGTGACCTCATTCACATGTTGTAAAATTCCCTGGGAAGGACTGATGAATGGGAGAAAGGAGGTGGGTGGCTCAGGGGTTAGCACACCAAAGGTAGGGAGGGAGGGAGGAAATGTTATTTATTTTTGTCCCTACCTGAGCTCAAAGAAGCAGTTGAATCTTTGGACTTGTGGGTGGGATTTTTATGGGAACTCCCGAGCAGGACTCTTGGATAGTAGGAGTTGGGGGATGTCTTAGTTAGCTTTCAATTTCTGTGATAAACTCCTTGACCAAAAGCAACTTAAGGGGAGGAGAGGGTTTATTTCATTTTAGAGTTTATAGTCTGTTACCTAGGGATATCAGGGCAGGAACACAGGGCAGACACCTGGAGGTAGGAGATGGTGCGGAGACCACGGAAGGGCACAGCCCCCTGGCCTGCCTTCTTACCGAATCCAGGACCACCAGCCCTGGGGTTGGTACCACCTGCAGTGAGCTGGGCCCTCCCACATCAATCATCTCCTGTGGAGACATTTTCTTAATTAAGAGTCCATCTTCCCAGTTATATCTAGGTTTTTGTCAAGTTGACAGCACCCCTCCAGTACTTGGAGGAGACGAGGAGAAGACAGATGGATGGCTGAGGGATTGAAAACGTTATCCTCGGGCAGGTTTTGAGAATACTGGCATCTCAGGGAGGAAGAGCTGCAGAGCTGTGACCTAGAGGAAGGTGTGTGATGGAGTAAAGACTCAGTAGAACCCAAGACTGCCGTTGGGCTTGGAGTTTCATGGGTCTGTGAGTTTTGGGCTAGGGCTGGGTGATGGGTCTAGATGCAGGTGGTCTGTACTCACTTGTGGGCAGCGTAGTTTCACAGGGTGGATCCGAGTCCCTGTGTGTCTGCTGAAGTAGCCAGGTTCTTGTTTGTGTTTTGAGTGCCACGAATAGATCAAAGACGTGGCTAGAAGTGGAAACAAAGGATCTGGACAATGGGAGTGGACTAGTGAGCCAAGGGAATACCTAAAAGGCACTGGACCACGAGTCACATGACCCTCTAGAGGACATTTACACAGCACCTGCCTCACCCAAGATTGTGTATCATAGACTTTTCCTTCTTCATACAGCATACACATGAGTATGCTCACCTGGACACATGTACAACATCATACATGTGAACACACACACACACACACACATCAGAAAATCCCCAAGCTCCTAGGATTCACATTTTAAAAGTGCACCATCTTTTGATGAAACTTTACACCTTTTCTTCTGTCGGGCAGTTGTGACTTTGCCCAGCATTTCCATAAGGTTTATGCTATGCTCCTGGTAGTTGATAGAGATCTTGGCTACGTGGACTGCTGCTGTATCCCAGTGCTCATTTTTAAGTGACACTCACTTAACTTGCGTCAGTTCCAAGGTTTAAACAGGCATGCTGATGATCCTCATACGCCAAAGAGAAGCTGCAAAGGGTTTAAGTTGGAGGTTCTCACCCGTCCTAATGCTGCGGCCCTTTGATACAGTTCCTCCCAACCATAAAATCACACTCTTGCTACTTCATAATTGTAACTTTGCTACTGTTCTGAATCACAGTGTTAATGTCTGAAATGTGACCACAAAGGGGTCACAACCTACAGGTTGAGAATAACTGGTTTAAGAGCTGAAAGCTTAAAAAGTATTTTGAGATGGGCAAAGGAGGAGGGAAGGGAAAGAGACAGAACACAGTTACATAATGTTCACTGCTTTACATTGTTACGTTTCGCTATTAGTTGTTAATCCCGAACTGTGCCTAACTTATAAATTTTATCATCTGTCTGTCTATCTATCTATCTATCTATCTATCTATCTATCTATCTATCTATCTATCTATCAATCTATCTCGTGTGTGTGTGTGTGTGTGTGTGTGTGTGTATGTGTGTGTGTGTGTGTGTGAGAGAGAGAGAGAGAGAGAGAGAGAATGAATGTGGGAGTGGGAGTGTGTGTGTGTGTGTGTGTGTGTGTGTGTGTGTGTGTGTATGTGTGTGTGTGGTGAGAGACAGACAAAGATAGAGACAGAAGCAGAGAATGTATGTGTGGGAGCACATGTGTGCCACAGTGTGCTTGTGGAGGTCAGAAGACAACTTGGGGAAGTTGGGTCTCCCCTTCCACGGTGTGGGTCCCCAGGAAAGGAATCCAGGTGGCTAGGTAGGCTTGATGGTCAATGCCTGTACCCACTGGACCGTCCTGCTGGCCCACCTGTGGTTTTTTTTGAGACAGGCTCTCTTACTGAACCTGGAGCTCACCAAGTTAGTTCTTCTAGCTGGCCAGCAAGCCCCAGGTACCCTCCTGCCTCTAGCATCCACGGCTGGGATTACAGGTGCATGCCTCCAATCCTGCTTTTTACATGGGCTCTGGGGATCCGAACTCAGGACGTCATGCTTGCAGGTGAGCTCATTACCCACTGAACCATTTCCTCTGTCCCTAGTGTTCAGATCTTTAATGGAGAATATGCAGATTTACAGACCTGACAAGGGCACGGTTTTCTGGAAGATTCTTAGGGATGTCAATGGAAAGCTGCTGTTTTCTGCTTTTGTTTTGAGAGGAAATTGTCCCAATCACTTAAGGAAGACACTGGCTAGAGGTCGAGGCACACTTACGAAGAGCTGGTTCTGGCTGGCTTGCCTGGTGACTTGGTAACTGGTCTAACTGGTTTTTCTTTGGCTTGATGAAATTCATTGACCAGTTATTTCCCATCCTGTCACTAGCTCCTTTGTGGGAGCTGAAATCTGTTCTCCGTCACTGGACACCTGACGTGCCCCAGGGAGGTGTGCCCAGCCTCTCTGTGTCTCTTCCTCCTGTGTCTGCTAGAACGTTCACCGAATGGAGGGGACATGGATGTTGGATTTCTTTCTTTCTTTCTCTTTTTTTTTTTTTTTTGAGATAGCGTCTCACCGTCTTCAAACTCTTGTCAATACTCCTGCCTCAGTCTTCCAAGTGTCGGGAGTCCAGCATTCCTGGCTAAAACACTGATTGTGGTAAAATATATTTAGTAAGTACGTTGATAATGTAATGTCACTATTCTCATGCTGTGGTTCCGGAACATTCTTATCAGCCCCTAAAAGAAATTCTATGTCCATTGTTACTCACTCCCCAATCCTGATTCCCTCTGCTCCTGGCAACAAGCAGTTAGCTTTCAGGCTGTGTAGATTCACCTGTTCTGGACCTTTCTTATCCACAGAATCAGATAATATGTAGCTTATTGTATGTTCTTTCTTTCTTTCTTTCTTTCTTTCATTTTTCTGAGTATAATGTTCTCAGAATTCATTCACATAGTAATTTCATTAAGTCTTGATTTTTTTTTTTATGGCTGGGTCCTGTCAGTTTTACCACTTGACCAGCATTTGTGATGTTTCCCCCTTTAGTTATTTGAAATAGGGCTTCTGCAAACGTCTGTCTTCCAGATCTTCTCTGTGTCATTCCTTAGCTTTAGGTTATAAGTGAGTAACTTTTGTAGGGCTGAAGTTCAAACCAGGGTCTTGTGCATGCTAGGCAAATGTCCTGTCACTGAGTTGTATCCCCAGCCTTGGTTTTACCCGACCCAGCATCTGGATTACAGGCCATGGGCCACCACACCTGTCTTCTCTGTGTGTTCCGGGGATTGAACTCAGGTCCTCACAGATGCCTTACCCACTGATTCATCTCCCCAGCCCTGATAGCTCCTCTTTAGGTAAAGTAAAATATTTATTATTTTTCATTCTTTTCAGTTTGAATTCCACCCTTGTGATCATTAATATGGTCAACCTGACAGGATCTAGACTCACCTAGGAGACGGATCTCTGGTGTGTTCTTGGTGACGTTTCTAGATTAACCTCACTGAGAGAGGATCATTCCTTGTCTTTGGGTCCTGGACTGTGTAACAAGGAGAAAGCAAGCTGGGTATTAGCATCCATCAGCCGCCTCACCATCCTGCGGCACGACTTCCCTGTGGTGATGGGCTGCTCCCTGCAACTGTGAGCCAGGACAAGCCCTTCATTTCTGAGCTGCTTTTGCCAGGTTTTCTCTCCCATCCCGTGAGTAAAGTGAATAACAGGTACCCCTTAATGTGCAGCACACTGTTTATTCTGTGTCTGTGTGACAGTCCCAGAACAGAGGAAGGCGTGGCTGGAGAAAGTGGAGCTCAACAAAGAGACTCTTCTAGTGAGAGGAGGAACCAGGAAGGGGAAGGAACTGGCCAGGGCTGAGCGTGTCCATCTATGGGTGACCGAGAACCAGGAATGTTTTAGTTCCTTCTTGGCTTCTTCCTCTGAGGAACAGCCTCAGCAGAGCAGAATGGGTGTGGTGGACAGGACATGGGATGCAGGTGGTGAAGGGCTCACAGAGAAAACCCTCAGCCTGAGTTTACTTCTAGGCCGAGCTAACTTCTGATAGCCATTCACGGAAATCTTCCTGGGGCCTGTGAGGATAGCTCAGTCAGTGAAGAGGGCTGAAGTTTGATCCCCAGAGCCCAGGTACCTTAGTTCTCTTCCCATTGCTGTGATAAAATAACTGGAAGAAGCAGTTTAAGGCTTTATTTGGCTCAAAGTTCAGGTTACATCCGGCACTGAGAGGTCACGGCAGCAGCAGCTCAGTCACATCACATCCGCAGTCAAGAGCGGAGAACAACAAATTAATGTGTTCACGCTTGTGCTCAGCTCTGTCTCTCCACTGTCCTACAGACTAGGATCTGGGCCTAGGGGATGATGCCCCCCACAGTGGTAGAGTCTTCTCATTTAATGTATAATCAGGAAATCTGCACACATGCTCACAGGCCAGCTTGATCTAGACAGTCTGTCGCTGAGACTCTTCCTAAGTGATTCTAGGTTGTGTCAAGTTGACAACCAACACTAACCATCAGGCCCTGTGGACACAAGCTGGGCATGGTGGTACAGGCTTGCAGTCTGAGCTCTGGGGAGGCAGGGACAGTGGGATCACTGGAGCTTTCTGGCCGGCCAGCCTAGCCTACTTGGCAAGCTCCAGGCTGGACACAGTCAGGATGTAGGGCTTCAAGACTCATCAACTCTTTAGCAATGGTGTCTGCCACCTGACAGCCATGTTTAGGGGGTTTTCTAGTGTAAAGGCGTCCTTGCTTTCCTGTGGGTGCTACTTGCTTCTTGAACTGTTTTTTTGGCATAGTGTTGCTTTGACTGGCAAGGCTGGCTTTGTTCTGTGTCTTGGGTTTTTGCCATCTCTGTTCATGAGTGAAATTGGGCTGTGTCTTTGGTTTGTTTCATTTTGCAATCTCTTCATTAAGTTTTGTTATCTGATCTTCTAGTCACAGAAAGTGAATTAGGCAAGTTCCATTTTAAAGATTCTTAAAGAATTTTAGCATCAGAATTAATTTCGCCTTGAACAACAGAGTCATTTCTTGGGAAATATTATGGTTTTAAAATCTTTGTGGGAAGGAATTTTTGAGTAACTTTTTTTTTTTTTCATACTGGGTGTTTGGTGAGTTTAGGCTAAAATATTTTTTGCTGTTGCTGTGTCTTTAAACCCATGGCTAGATCTTTTGGTCAACTTCTGCGATTCTTAGTTTCTTAGAATTAGTGAGTTTTCTAAACTGAGAGTGTGTTATTCAGTTTACCATGGCTGTGTTTCTGTCACTTAAGTCCAGCTGCGAGTGGGGGGTCTTGAAGATCACGGATATATTCATCAGTTCTGTTTTTATAATAGTCCAGTAGTTACTGCTGTGAACATAATTCTTTTCACTGTGTGATTATTCTAACCTGTGCTTTTAGTTTTGTTCCTTTAGTGTGACATTTTTAGAAGACATACATATGTAAATAGTGTTTGGAATAATTTCCAAATTGTGAAATGAACAAATAAAAAAAAATCTTATTTAACCAAGGACCTTGCATTTGAGGCTCTACCCCTGACCCCCAGCCCCAGCCCCTCACTGGGGGATTGTAGGCAGGGACTCTACCACTGATACGTACCCCCAGCTACTCACTAGGCAGGGGCTCTAACCATTGAGCAACACCTCCAGGCCTGTTTCACTCTTTTAATGCAATTAAAGCTTTTAAGGCCATAGGTTCACTCTTTTTGGCTTACTGCTGTCATGAGTCCTGGATATTTACCTTCTTATTTTCAATGTTGTCTCAAGAGTCCCTGATGATATCTAACATTATTTTTGTTCCCCATTGCCATGAAGGCAGCTCTTTCAATTACGCTACATAAACAATCTTGTGTTGTTTTCATAGTTCCCCTCATGCAGTCCTTATTTCAGAGGGTATTTTCCAGCAGGTGGAGTAGGTTCAGGAAAAGTGAGCTGACTTGAGGACGTGGACACTGGGGAGCTGGGTGGGGCAAGCAGGTCCATGTTTGGTCTGCGCCTTCTCCAGTTGAGTGGCTTTGAGTCACTGAATTTTAGGGCTGAAGAAAAGTGAGCTTCCACTGTGTCTTAGTTCATTTCTGTCCCTGTGATAAAATAGGATGACAACAGCGAGTAGGGAGAGAGGGGCTGACCTCAGCTACGCCCCGGGTGACCGTCCGTGGTCGTGGGGAAGTCAGACAGCTGATGGTCTCATCGCGGTGAAGAGCAGAGCAATGTCTGCTTGCTTAGTCTGTCCCGTTCCTCCGACGCGGCACAGCTCAGGGCCCCTGCTTAGGGGGATGCTGCTGCCCCTATCAATGAACTTAATTAGGATAGTCGCCCTCAACACACACAGACACACAGACACACAGACACACACACAGACACACACACAGACACACACACACACACACACAGACACACACAGACACACAGACATGTAGCTTGATTTTTTCGCCTTGCCCACAGTCAGGACAAATCTCTGTCACCCGCCAGTCCCACAGCCGCTCAGACCCAACCAAATAAACACAGACACTTATATTGCTTGCAAACTGTATGGCCGTGGCAGGCCTCTTGCCAACTGTCCTTATCTTGCTAACTGTGCTTTTATCTTAAATTGATCCATTTCCATACATCTATACCTTGCCATGTGGCTGGTGGCTTACTGGCGTCTTCACATGCTGCTGGTCATGGCAGCGGCTGCAGTGTCTCTGGTCATGGCGGCGGCTGCAGCCTCTCTGGTCATTGCGGCGGCTGCAGCATCTCCTTCTGCCTTTCTGTCCTTTTATATCTCCTCTCTGTTAGTCCCACCTATCTTTCCTGCCTAGCCACGGCCGATCAGGTTTTATTTATTAACCAATCAGAGCATACAGACCATCCCCCAGCACAGCCAAGTTCAGACCATCTCAAACACCTGCACTCAGGCCCATGGTCCCAATCATCCTCTATACGGACCTGCTGGGTAACGCCACAAAGAACCTGAGAATGGGCTCCCACAGGACCTACAGAACATCCCACAGCACTTCCCCTTTTCTTTTTTTTAAAAAGGAAGGTTTTAACTTTTACACATCTTTAAAACCAGCTTGGTATATTTGGGAATTGGGGCGTAGCTTCTCTTACTACTTCCTGCTGGAGGGGGGCGCTGTATCTTATGGGGATGCAAAGAAAATTTTAGGATCATGGAGTAGTCCGTGAGACCGTATCGTCTGAGCCAGTTGCCTTGAAACGATTCTGGATGTTGGATCATCTGGGCCATGGTGTCATCAGAGACCTTTCAGGTGGTCTTGGCTGGTCAAACCTGATGTATCTTAATCTGGAACAAATCCATAGGCTCTGGATTTCTGTAGAGACAAAAGCAGAGTCTCCTTTCCAAAGTAACACATCCTTATATCCAAATTTTAAAGTCAAGATATCTTTAATATATACATATTGGTTTAACTCAACATCTTTTACGATCAAATGTTTTTCTGCAGTTAAAAATCCCAAAGACAATATAATCCAAACTCTCTGTGTGATATCCATCTTTACATGGCTTATTTTTTATATTACTTTTACTTTCTCTTTAACGACTTTATTTTTTTTTTTAAACTTTCTATTTCTTTATATAACTGTCTATGTTCCTTTTCCTCTCTCTTCCAAGCCCCAGGAACCCGCCAGTAACTCAAACCGGCGGCTGCCGCTCATTTGAGAGAGAGAATTAGGAACTGTGGGGCGTTTACCGACGTCACCGTTCCTGGAGAACTTACTGACGTCACCGCTCCGTGTGTTGAGTTCTGAATCCTCTTTATCACCACGCGAGGATTCTTCTCAGATCACACTTTATTGGAGCGCCTCTTGGTTAAGGGACTTTGTCTTTATTTGTCCTTTTTCTTTAGTCCCTCTTTTTTTTTTTCTTTTTTTCTTTAGCCCCACGTTGGGCGCCATATGTAGCTTGATTTTTTCGCCTTGCCCACAGTCAGGACAAACCTCTGTCACCCGCCAGTACCACAGCCGCTCAGACCCAACCAAGTAAACACAGAGACTTATTTTGCTTACAAACTGTATGGCCGTGGCAGGCCTCTTGCCAACTGTCCTTATCTTGCTAACTGTGCTTTTATCTTAAATTGATCCATTTCCATACATCTATACCTTGCCATGTGGCTGGTGGCTTACTGGCGTCTTCGCATGCTGCTGGTCATGGCAGCGGCTGCAGCCTCTCTGGTCATTGCGGCGGCTGCAGCCTCTCCTTCTGCCTTTCTGTCCTTTTATATCTCCTCTCTGTTAGTCCCACCTATCTTTCCTGCCTAGCCACGGCCGATCAGGTTTTATTTATTAACCAATCAGAGCATACAGACCATCCCCCAGCACAGCCAAGTTCAGACCATCTCAAACACCTGCACTCAGGCCCATGGTCCCAATCATCCTCTATACGGACCTGCTGGGTAACGCCACAAAGAACCTGAGAATGGGCTCCCACAGGACCTACAGAACATCCCACAGCACAGACACACAGACACACACACAGACACACAGATACAAACACAAACACACACACACAGACACAGACACACACACGACACAGACACACAGACACACACGACACAGACACACAGACACACACACGACACAGACACACAGACACACACATGACACAGACAGAC
>NC_134874.1:50720510-50803010 GCF_049852395.1 Peromyscus maniculatus bairdii
TGCCTCTCTCTCTCTCTCTCTCTCTCTCTCTCTCTCTCTCTCTCTCGTGTGTGCATGCATATAGAGACAAGAGGATAATCTTAGGTGTTGTTTTTCCTCAGCTACCTCTATCTCATTTTATTTTTAAAATTTATTTTGTGTTAATGAGTATTTTGTAGGCATATACATCAATCAGTGCACCATGTGTGTGCCTGGTGCTCACAGAAGAGGGCATTGGATCCCCTGGAACTGGAGTTACAGACAGGTGTGAGCTGCCATATGGGTTCTGAGAATTGAACCCGGATCCTCTGGAAGAGCAGCAGCCAGTGCTCTTAACCACTGAGCCATCTCTCCAGCCCTCCACCTTGCTTTTTGAGACAAAGTTTCTTGCTGAACTTGGAGCACACTAATTAAGCTAGGATGGCTAAAGCCCCAGGGCCTTCTTTTTTGTCTCCAGGTGCTGAGATCACCAGCACATGCCACTATGCCTGACTTTGTTGGTGTCACAAGTCACCATTGTTTTCTCCTCCCACCCCCTAAAGAACCATGATTTCGTGCCGGGCGGTGGTGGCGCACGCCTTTAATCCCAGCACTCGGGAGGCAGAGGCAGGCGGATCTCTGTGAGTTCGAGGCCAGCCTGGGCTACCAAGTGAGCTCCAGGAAAGGCGCAAAGCTACGCAGAGAAACCCTGTCTCAAAAAAAAAAAAAAAAAAAAAAAGAACCATGATTTCTAGGGTTGAACTCAGGTCTTCACAATCTGGTGGCACATCCTTTAGTCACTGAGTTAACCTTCCTTCCATTTTCTAGGCCATATTTTAAATTTCAGAAAACATCTACGAGTCAAGGCATGCAAACCTTTTTAGTTGTACAGTTTTATACTACAGCTTTTGTGTTGGAGAAGGGAGAACCAGAGGTTTAGAATATTTTCATTTTTATGCACTTATTTACCTACTTATTTATCTTTGGGTGTGGTGTCTGTGACGGTTGGTTTTCCTTGTCAACTTGACACAGTCTACAAAGAGAGTCTCACTGAGGGACTGTCTACTCTGGATTGGCCATGGGGGCTTGTCCTAATTGCGTTAGTTGATGCCACTGTGGATAGTAGTATGATTCCCTGAGCGTGGGTCCTGACTGGAGAAGAATGGCGAAGGTAGCTGAGCATAGCATGCGTGCATTTGTCTCTGTTCTGCACCGAGGATGTCACCAGCTGCTTCAGATTCCTGCTGTGTTGATTTCTCCAGCCGTGGACTGTAACCCGGAACCAGGAGCCAAATAAACTCCCTGCTTCCCTGAGTTGCTGTTGTCAAGGCGTTCAGTCCTAGCAGCAGAAATGAAACTGGAAAGCTGTGTGGGTGGTTTCTTTGCGGGTCTTGAACTCTTCGGCTCAAGCCACCCTGCCAGTTCTGTCTCCAGAGGATCCCAAGGCCTGCCTCAAACTATTTTCAAATTGCGTTGATCACTACTGTGGTTTGAAGATGCAGCATCCCTGATAGACTCACGGGTTTGAACATGTGGTCCTCACTGGGGTCTCAGTTTGGGAAGGATGGAGGAAGTGGGTTGTTGGAGATGGGTCCTGAGGTTTTATAGCGTGGCCCTACTTCCTGTCCTCTCTGTTTCCTGTTCCTAGCTGCACACGCTCGTCCCTCTGCAGCTGCGAGCTGCTGTGCCTGCCCCTCCACGGTGGGCTGCACCCCTCTAAGCTGTGAGCCCAGATGAACCCCCTCCTCCCTTCACTTGCTCCTTGTCACACGGAGAGGAGCGAAATCACTAAGAGTACATTTTAGGATTTCTTACTGGCTGTTTTTCCTAATTAAAAAAAAAAAAAAAATGGAGGCTGGAGGTGTGCCTCACCAGCAAAGCCCGTGCATGTAGCATGATTGACCAACTCTACCACTTAAAAAAAAGTCCTCAATACAGTGGCTGGGGAGGTGGTTTGGTGCTAAGAGCACTTGCTGGCAAGCGTGAGGGCCAGAGTTCAGCTCCCCGGCACCCACATAAAAAGCCAGATGTGGCCATGTGCACCTCTGTAACTCCATCTCCATGGGGAATGGAGGCAGGAGGATGACCAGAGCTCTATGGCTGCCTAGTTCTGGGTTCAATGAGAGACTCTCTCTATGGGAATCAAGTGGAGTGATCGAGTAGACCACCCGATACCTTCTTCTGGTCCAATGCTGTGTATGGGTGTGCAGGGCTGCATACATGTATGCACACCCCCCCATAACCCCTCCCCATACACGGTACTGCCCCAGCCCCCCAACCCACACCATTTATTATGTCTTTAAAAATTTATATTCTTTGTTTTATAACTTGTCTTTTATTTCAGAATTATAGGTGAAATTATGATGTCACTAGCTGGGTGTGTGTCTTTCTAGATAGTTTGGGAGGCTGTCGCAGCATGGGTGTGTGGGTGTGTGGGTGTGTGGGTGTGTGTTCACAAATGTCCATTGAATGAAGACTCAGAGGCCCCTTAAGGATGAATGGGGGACCCAGCCTCTAAGGACTGAAGCACTTTCCCTTTGCCCAGGGCATTTTTATTTTTCTCTATATTTACACTTTAGCCAGTTGATTTCCATATGCTCAAAACAACCTGAAAGAAGCTCCCCAAAATACAATGCCAAGTACAAATTCCTCAATTCATCAGGTACCACAGTTTTCTGGGTTTCCTGAACCAGGTTTTGCATAGGCCTTTGTATCCTTGGGAGACTCTGAGACAAGATTCACACAGAGGGCAACAAGGGAAACAAAAGGAGTCTGCTAACCAAAAGATGGGTTAGGTCTTGCTCTCTGGATCAGGCCAGGTGTAGCCCAGCAGGAATGCTGCTGCAGGAGGCTGAGGCAGGAGGATCGCATTTTGTAGATCTTCTTTGTCTACAGAATGAATTTAAGACAAACCTGTGTGACTTGGCACAGTGGTAGATGTATTTGCTTAGCATGCCCAAGTCCCTGGATTCAGTATTATTCAAACAGTAACAGCAACAACAATAATAACAAATAAAAATTTTACCCACCTTCCCCAGACCCATACCTTTTCTTTTTCTTTTTTTATTATTAAGATATTTTCTATTCATTTTACATACCAACCACAGATCCCCTTCTCCTCCCGGCCCCCAACCTTCTCCCCAACCCACCTCCTCCAAGGCAAGGCCTCCCACAGGGAGTCAGCAGAGCCTGGTGCATTCAACTGAGGCAGGTCCAAGCCCCTCCCCCCTGCATCAAGGCTGTGCAAGGTGTCCCACTATAGGCACTGGTCTCCAAAAAGCCTGCTCATTCACCAGGGATGGATCCTGATCCCACTGCCGGGGGCCCCTTAAGCAGTTCAAGCTACACAACCGTCTTGCCTCTGCATAGGGCCTAGTCCAGTCCCATGGAGGCTCCACAGCTATTGGCCCACAGTTCATGAGTTCCCACTAGCTTGGTTTGGTTGTCTCTGTACATTTCCCCATCATGATCTTAGACTGGACTCCTGGAGCTCAGCCTGATGCTTGGCTGTGGATCTCTGCATCTGCTTCCATCAGCTACTGGATGGAGGCTCTGTGATGATAGTTAGGGTGTTCACTAATCTGATTACCAGGATAGGCCAGTTCAGGCCTTGTGGATTCCTGGCAACTTCCCTAGCACCCAGTTTCTCTCTATCCCCATGATGTCCCCCTCTATCATGGTATCTCTTTCATTGCTCTCCCACTCCATCCCTGTTCCAGCTTGACCATCCCATTCCCTTATGTTCTCATCCCCTATCCCCTACCCTCCATTTCCCCCCCATCATCCCCAGTTTGTTCATGGAGATCTCAGCTGTTTCCCCCTCCCAGGGTGACCCATGCATCCCTCTTAGGGTTCTCCTTGTTAGCTAGCTCCTCTGGAGCTGTGGGTTGCAGTCTGGTTATCCTTTGCTTTACACCTAGTATCCACTTATGAGTGAGTACATACCATGTTTGTCCGTCTGAGTCTGGGTTACCTCACTCAGGATGATATTTTCTAGTTCCATCCGTTTGGCTGCTAATTTCAAGATGCCATTGTTTTTTATTTCTGAGTAGTACTCCATTGTGTATATGTGCTACACTTTCTTCAGTTGATGGGCATCTAGGGTTTTTTTTTTTTTTTTTTTTTTAGACAGGGTCTCGTGTAACTTAGGCTGGCCTCAAACTTGACTAGCTGAGGCTAACTTTGAACTCCTGATTTTTTGCCTCTGCCTCCTGAGTGCTGGGATGACAGGCATGTGCCACCATGCCCGATTTTATGTGGTGATAGAATCTAGGGCCGTGTGTGTGTGTGTGCCAGGCAAGCACTGTATCCAAGTGAGCCACATCCCTAGGTGTTACAGCTTCACTTTGAGTCAGTGTTTCCTAGTGGGCTCTGCAGACCTATGTAATGATAAACTGGAATCCCAAGAGACTCGAGAGGAAAACAAGGCTGTCACCTGCGGCTTTGGTGGCAATCTGTCTGTGTTGCTTGATCTGTTTGGACCCTCTACTTACATATGATGTGAACTGCACTTTTAATTCCTGCATGAATGGCTGGTTGGAGGCATGACTAATTTGTCATTGGCCTGAAAAACAAAACAAAACGCCATGATACAGACTTGGCTGTTTATCTTTGTTGACTTTGCAGATTGTCTCCCAGTGATCTTTCTTTAACCTTCCGGAGATAATTGTGCAAACAAGAAATGAACCTTATCATTCACGGTTCCGAGAGCCTTGGCAAAGGGCATGCCTGAGTCACTGCTGCCTAGGTGAGGCAGAAATGCTCTTCATTTTGAAAGTCCTCTTGTTATTAGTGTATATTAATGATGCATAATGGTTTCCCTATGACATTCCCATACATGTATATAATGTGTGTTGATCACAGTCTTCCCAGTTGTCTCTTTGTCTTCCTCTCTCTCCTGCTGTTCACTTTCCTCTTTTCAAATAGTCCTTCTGCTTTGGTGCCTGGACCCAGTGAGAACCATTGAGATTGTTTACAGGAGTGTAGGCAACCTACCAGTTGCCTTACCACTGAAGAAACTGTCTCTTTCCGTCTCCTAGCAACTCCAGCTGTCCATCAATCCTCAGAGGGGGGTGGGACCTTGTGAAACTTCCTCCTAGTAATTATTAGTTGCCTAGCAATCCTCTGGGAAGGGTAGGACCTGTGAGTCCCCTCTCCCTCCCAGCAACCTTTAACTGCTTATCAATCCTCAAAGGGGTAGGGACTCACGAGCCCCTCCCTTTAACAACTGTTAGCTATCTGTCTTCAAGGAGAGGTGGGGCCTCGTGAGCCTCCTTAGTAACCATTAACCGTCTATGACAGATTTTCAGGGAGATACGAGGCCTTGTGAACCCCTGCTTCTTCATGACAGGATGTCATTGAGGTCAATCATATGCAAGTCTTGTGCAGATAATTGCAGCTTCTGCATGTTCAATAGGGCCATGGCCTGCCGTGCTTGGGAGAGAGGAGAGCCAAGACACACGACCCGCTAGACCAAAGCCAGAGCTTCTGAACTAGCCATGCAATATGGGATGCACTCACCACGTGATCCCCAAGTGGGCAACATCTACATCAATGTGCTCCTCCCTCAGTCACCTCAAGGCACACCTTTGACTCATCAACTTTGTGAAGTGCACCCACCAGGACTCCTGTCTCCTTAACTTTTTTCTGAGATGGGGGTGTGTCTGAGTTTCTGTTGCTGTTGCTGTGCCACATAAGGGAGAAGGGTTCAAGGGCACCGTCGAAGCGGGGACTTGGAGCAGGTGTTCACACCACATAAGGAAGAAGGGTTCAAGGGCACCGTCGCAGCAGGGACTTGGAGCAGGTGTTCACACCAGAGAAGGGCTCAAGGGCACCGTCGCAGCAGGGACTTGGAGCAGGTATTCACACCACGTAAGGGAGAGGGGTTCAAGGGCACCGTCGCAGCAGGGACTTGGAGCAGGTGTTCACACCACATAAGGGAGAAGGGTTCAAGGGCACCGTCGCAGCAGGGACTTGGGGCAGGTGTTCACACCACATCCATGAGCAGGAAGCAGAGAGCAGTGGGTGCATGCTAGTGCCCAAGTTCCGTTTCTCTACTTTATACAGTCTAGGACCCAGGGAATGGCCCCATCTACAATAAAGTAGGCCTCTCCACATCAACTAAAATAATTAAGAGAATCCCCTATAGGCTTATCCAGAGGCTCATCTCCTAGATGATTATTCTGGATAAGATCAAGTTGACAATTAATGCTACCCATCACAAAGTGGGAGGATATGGAAGTGGATATTGGGGCTGGAGACATGACTCAGTGATTAAAAGCACTTGCTGCTCTTTCAGAGGACCCAGGTTTGATTCTCAGCAATCACATGGTGGCTCACACCCGTCTGAAACTCCAGCCTAAGAGGATCTGACATCCTCTTCGAGTCTCTGAGGGCACCAGGCACAGACATGCATGTAGGCAGAACACCTAGACACACAAAAATTAATGAATAAATAAAAAGAAAGTGCCTATCATGGTTGTGGTAGAATGTGGAGCGTGTGTGTGTGTGTGTGTGTGTGTGTGTGTGTGTGTGTGTGTCCCCGCATGAATGTACTATGGTGTACGTATGGAGATTGAAGCACAGCTTTTGGGAACTGGTTTTCACCACCCACCTTGTTTCCAGGCACAGTCTCCTTTTGCTGTTCCTTTCTGTTTTGTACACCAGGCTAGCGGGTGTGAGATTTCAGGTGGCTTTCCTGTCTCTGCCTTCCAGTTCACTTTAGCAATACTGAGACTTCAACATGTGCCACCACATCTGACTTTTACACAAGTTCTGGGGATTTGAACCCAGGCCATCAGATGTGTGGCAAGTACTTCTACCTGATGAACCATCTCCCCATCTCATTGACATTTTTTTTTTTTTGTTTTTTGTTTTTCAAGACAGGGTTTCTCTGAGTAACTTTGCGCCTTTCCTGGAGCTCACTTGGTAGCCCAGGCTGGCCTCAAACTCACTGAGATCCACCTGGCTCTGCCTCCCGAGTACTGGGATTAAAGGCGTGCACCACCACCGCCCGGCCCTCATTGACATTTTGACACAGGGTCTCACGAAGTTGCCCAGGCAGGCCCTGAGTTTATGGTCTTTTTATCACAACCTCCCCAGAGCTGGGATCACATGACTGCATCACAACAGGTCTGGCTTTATTTATCTATTCTGGTGTGTGTGACAAAATACACATACACTAAAATTTACCATCTTAGCTATTTTTTTTTTAGAGCATAGTTAAGCAACATGAAACACATTCACATGGTTGTGCAATTATTGACATCCATTTCCAGAAAGTTCTCATCTCCCAAACTGAAGCCCCATTTCTCAATACGTCCCCTGAACCCTCACAGCCTCTGGCATCCACCACTTTTCTTCTATCTTTATGGATCTGCCATTTTAGGGATCTCCTAAGAGTGGAATCTTTTTGTGATTGGCTTAGTTTATTAGCACTTTGATTTCAAGGCAATCCATCTATTAGCATGAGCAAGAATTTTGTTCCTTTTCAAAGGTGAATAATATTCCAGTGTATGGATATTCCACTTCGGTTGGTGTATTTATTTGTTGATAAATATTTGCCTCTTTCCATCTTTAAAAGTTTCTGTATACACAGATTTACAAATGTCTGTCCTGACTATGTTGTGAGAGTTCATCTCCCTTGTCAACTTGATGAAATCTAGAGTCAGATTAATTGAGGTGGGAAGACCTGTCCACTGTAGGTGGCACCATTCCCTGGGCTGGGATCCTGACCCTTATAAAACGAGAAAGTCAGCAAAGCACAAGCATTTATCTCTCTGCTGCTTCCTCAGTCCGATGTGACGTGACCTGCTGCCTCAACTCCTGCCACCATGACTTCCATTCTGTGTTGTGCCCTCAAAGTGTGAGCCAAAACAAACGCTTTCTCTCTTAAATTGCTTTTACTAATGTATTTTATCACTGCAACAGGAAAGGTAACTAAAACGCCAGGTCTCTAAGATGTTTCTGCAAATCTGAGGGAGAGAGAGAGCGAGAAAGGGAGAGGGGGTGGATGTGGGCTTCTCTTCCCGGTTTCCTTTTCCTTATGTGTGGCTTTTCTTGCAGGGCTGAGAGAAGCCTCTTGGCTCGTCTTCTTCCTTTGCTGCTTCCACTCAAAGCCCAGCCATCTCTGGCCTGGTAGTGGACGTCTCCTGTGTGGATGTGGGATATAGTCCTTTGGCAGGAAATCGCGGCTTTATTTTTCACTACTGTTCCATGTGTTTGTTGGTGTTGAGAGATGGGGAAACCTCCTTCACGTGGGAGGGAGACCGTGATGGATACAATTGGTCTTTCCAGGCTCAAGCCTCAGCTTATTCACATGCTTCCAGGGTTTGCTTGCTGGGGTTGAGTCTGCCCCAAGATTCTCTTTCCAAAAATGTCTTATGTAAAATCAAGCCCGAGAACAAAGAAAACCTTCTCTTCTCTTTCATGTTTTCCTTCCTATTTCTTCACACAACTGAAAGCTTTTCTTTTTTAAATGTTCAGTTAAAATGTTAAAGGTTTTTCCCATATCTCCTATATATCTCCTATATACATACATATACATATATATATGAGAGATATCCTATATCTCCTGTGTGTTGTATGTGTGTTTTGTGTTCATGTATGTCACATGCATGCAGATGTACATGCATCTGTATGCAAATGTGTGGATGGCAGGGTGCCTTCCTTAATCGTTCTCTACCCTTTTAAAATTTATCTATCTATCTATCTATCTATCTATCTATCTATCTATCTATCTATCTATCTATCTATCTACCTACCTATTTTTTTTTCTTTTGTGTGTCGTTTCACACGCAGTGATCAGAGAACAAGTTGGGGTAATCAATTCTTGCCTTCCATTCTGTGAGTCTCGGGGATCATCAACCCAGGTGGAGAGGTTTGGCGACTTGATTCACAGAGCTATCTCCAAGGCCCTCAACCCTATTTTTTGGGGCAGGGTCTCTCACTGAACTTGCAGTTCACCAAATGCCTGGACCTGTTGGCCAGTGATCTCTGGGAATGGCTTGTTGTGTTGTGGTTCCTTAGCACTACAAGTTCACAGGGTCACGCTCAGCTGTCCGCAGGGGTGAGGATCAGGTCCACATGCTGCCGGGGCAGCACTTGACTGAGTCACGTCCCCAGCCCGCTTTCTGGCTTTGCTTTTGGTTTTGGGTGGGTTGGCGTGCAGTGCTGGGGATCAGACCCATGGCCTCGAGCATGCTGGGCAAGCCCTCTCCCTGACCTCACCCCTAACTTCGACCAGCTTTTTTGTTTTGCTTTGAGACAGGGTTTTGATGTGTGGTCCAGTCTGGCCTGGAACTAACAATCTTCTTACCTCACCTTCCCCTGTAGGGATTGCTGGTGTGTACGACCAAGCCCCCTTTTACTAAAAAATTTCTTTAAAAGATTTTCTTTAAAGTGTGTGTGTGTGTGTGTGTGTGTGTGTGTGTGTGTGTGTGTGTTTGTAGTGCCTGTGGAGATTAGAAGAAGGCGATGGACCCCCTGGGTCTGGAGTTATAGGTGACTGAGCTGACTGGAACTGGTGCTGGGACCTGGACCCCAGTCCTCTGGAAGAGCAGTAAACACTCTTAACCATTGAGGAATCACTCCGGCCCACTATTTGCTATTTCAAATATGTAATTAATTGTTGATTATGACCAAAGCTTTCTGATGAGCAGACAGAGACTTTAATTAATTTCATTAGGCCCCAAATTTTAGGTCATTTGTGTTGGCTTGTTTATTTGTTGAGATAGGGTCACGTATAGCCCAGGATGGCCCTGAACTCAGTCTGTTCTGCAGAGACGATTTCTTTGCTCTCACCTCCTCAGTGTTGGGACAACAGATATGTTCTGTCATGCTGGGTTTATGTAGCACTGGGGATCGAACCCAGGGCTTAATGCAACGGAGCCCCAGCTCTTGTTGACACAGGGGCTGTGGGTGTGGCTCAGGTAGAGCTCTTGCCTAGAATCCTCCAGTGAGGGACCAGGGGATGGCTCAGCTGCAGAGTGCTTGACTCGCCTGTGAGAGGCCATGGTCTCCATCCCTAGCACCACCCAAAGGGTACGTGCCGTCGATGGGTTGTGGCCCAGGTTTGTACTGTAAGCAGGGAGGACTCAAATGTCAGGAGTTTGGAAGGGGAGCAGGCTGATTGACAGTTATTGGGTGGTAGAAATGCATAGCTTTTGAATTCCAGCTTTTCAACAAGAGCAGTTTTTGCAGAAGCCGCTTCCTGTAGTTTTTCTTTTTTCTTTTTTTGTCCTCCTGCAGTGTTTTGGGGGAGATCTCCTTGGTTCCCAGTTTCCTTGGTGGCTTGAGTCTCACCAAGATGGTGAGTTATTCTGAGTTCAGGAATCCAGAGTTCAGTGTGGCTTGTGGCTCTTGGCTCTGCCCTAGGAGGCCCTGCCAGCCAAAGGAGGTGGCTTCCCCATGCCTGGGGGCCAGCTTAGGAGGCTGCAGGCTTTTAAAGGCCACAGCTTGTGCTGGAGACATGTGTTGCTCTGGCACTGGCTTTGTTGAAAACACATTCCCTAGATAGTTTCTCTTCTGCAGAGACCTCGGAGAATCGTGGGCATGCTGGAAGCACATACCCTCTCTCTGTCTCTCTCTCTGTCTCTCTCTGTGTCTCTCTGTCTGTCTGTCTGTCTCTCTGTGTGTGTGTGCGTGTGTGTACAGTGGACTGATTTGCTGTTTGCTAGGTGTATAGAGGGTGGTACACCATTTTGTGTGCATGCAAGCAGGACTCTCTGCATGCTGGATCTCAGCCAGCACCACCTGACCTCATAAGGTCAAGGCTGGTATGATTCCCAGTTTATGGCCACGAAGTTGACGCTGGAAGAAAAGTCAAGGGGAAGCAGCCGCTGTTGCGATGGGCTGCTGGCTTTGTTCTGAGCTCACAGCCTGACCTGGGCTCAGGGCTGGCAGCCGTTCTCTCTCTATCCCGGTGTCCAGCTGGTCACTGGAACCCTTCTCAGGCCCCCAGTTTAATTTACTTTATACTAAGATCTCATGTAGTACAGGCTGGCCTCACCTTAAACTCACTATGTAACTGAAGTTCCTTGAAATTTATTTATTTTTAAGTTCAATTTTCTTTTCACTTTTTAAAAAAGCATCGAAAATGGTGACTTTCTAGACCAGGGAACAGGATGTCTCAGCTCCTCACTGTTAACTGTCTGCTGGTTCTAAGCACCTTGTGGTCCATTCCCTCAAGTTTTCCAGTTCTGACACCGGGCACCTGCAGACCAGGAGGACTTGGCTGCCTCTTGCTAATAATTATGTCCCTGATTGTGTTCCAGCAGGAACTTCCCAGGCAGAGTTAAATGACTGAGCCAGAATGTGGTCAGAGCTGGCTCCCATCTGATTGGAGTGGAACGCCTCAATTGTCCCACTGCAGAGGATAATTATCTAATTGTTAATACTCCTGACCTTCCTGTTTGGGGCTCTGCTTAGCAAATTGGGTGTGAACGTGAACTCTTGACTGTCTCCTGTGGCCAACAGATACAAACGACATTGTGTATTTATAAAGACAGGCCATTTGTGAAGCTGTTAGCCGTTACAGCAGCCTTTACCCCCCCCCTCCCCCCCCCGCCACCTTGTTCTCCCAACTCGTGAAGTATTGGCTTTGCTTTACCTGTTGAGGCTTAATTGATTCTACATTAGCCTTTAAAAATTATTATTATTTGTGTGTGTGCACACACATGTGCACACTTGCACATGGACAGGAGTGTGGCAGCCAGAGGCTGATGTAGGAATGTCCTCAGCTGGTTCACCACCTTATTCTATGTAGTGGGTAAGTGTGTGCATGTGTGAGCATGGGCATATGTGTGCTGTGTTTCACTCTGGAGTCAGATACTCTGAGGAGTCAGTCTTTGCCTTCCACCTTGTTTTAAAACAGGGTCTTTCATTTCTGACACTGTGTAATGTACTCAACTAGCCGTCTCCAGAGCTCCCAGCCAGTTTCCTGTCTCTGCCTCTCCTCTGCTGCAGGAGTACCGGGCTCCAGGGATCAGACTCAGGTTATCAGGGTGAAGCTGCCATTTCTTCACCCCCTGGACCATCTCTCCAGCCTCAGATTGCCTTCTGCACAGAGATTCCGGCGGCTTCTAGGGTTGGGTCCTTTCTGGACCCTTGTCTTCAGCTCACAGTGACCAGAATAAATTTGCTTACAGGAGCGGTACCCATGGGGATGCCCTAGTGGTTGGGCCTTATTCCTTCAGAAAGGTTCCCAAGTTTGTGAGAGCCTGATCAAGGCTATCAGACAGTTTCTCCACAGGCTACTATAGTTTTTGCTCAAAAAATATTACTGGTACCTTAGGGAGATTAAAATCTCAAATGTGAATACAGTCACTACATTAAAAGTTATTTATTGTAGCCGGGTGGTGGTGGCATATGCCTTTAATCCCAGCCTGGTCTATAGAGCGAGATTCAGGACAGGCACCAAAGCTACACAGAGAAACCCTGTCTCAAAAAACAAAAAACAAAACAAAATTATTTATTCTCTCACAATTTCATGTTTATCTCTATAATATACGTTATCATAATCATCCTTAGCATCCTCTTTTACCCCTCTCCTACCCACTGAACCCCTCTTCCCAACAAATCCCTCTCCTGCTTTGTGTGTGTCTGTGGCTCATCTCGTATACTTAGGGGTGCCTGCATGAGTGTGGGCATGTGGGAATTTACTCGTGCAGGGACACCTTCCCAGTGGCTGCACACGGAGGACCGTGACTCTTCTTCCTGCTGAGTTACAGGCTTGGTTTTTCTTTATGTAGTACATTTATTTGTGCATGTGTGTGTGTTATTTTTGCTTTTTAATTAATTTTTTCTTTAAAAATTTTCTTACATTTTCCTTATTGTGTGTGTGTGTGTCATGTGCGGCATGGCATGGTTGGGGCAGAGGACGACTTACGGGGGTTGGTTCTCTCTTTTCACCAGGCGGGTCCAGGGAATCGGACTCAGACCGTCAGACTTGGCAACAACCGTCGTTACCCACGGAGCCATTTTGCCAGGCCTTAGTCACGGTTTTTGTTGCTGTGACGAAATAGCCCTGTTGTGTGACAAAGCTTTCCCCAGGGAGATGCAGCGCACACATCTTATCATCCCAGACAGGGAGCTCATGACAGACCAAGGCAGGACACCACCGAAGTCCAGCTTGGTGAGCTAGGGGTCACTTTATTGGGGTCACTTACAGGAATATGAGGGGTCACTTACAGGGGTAGAAATGACTCACAGACAGCTGTGTCACCCACGCCCACCCCAGCATGGGTGACCGCTCACAAAGCTGGGAACCTGGAGCTCACTGCACAGCCTGCAGGCAGCTCGGCAGGGTGGAGAGTGTCCCTCCCAGGTGCCTCAGTTGCCCGAAACCTCTTCCAGGCAGCTGAGCTGGTCTCAGCCTTCATTTTCTTTGCAGCTTGGCTTTGCTCTTCTGAGAGGGGCCCCAGCTTTGATTGCTCACTCTGGTATGGAGGGGCCTAGTGAACCTGGTCCGCTTTGGGGACTTCCTGAAGCTATGTCTTCCTGCTTTGTCTTCCTGGTTTCTGCAGGATGGAATGTTTGAATCTCAGAGCAGACTGTGCCGGACAGAAACAGTGTGAAGTGTGAGGTTCATCTTGACTCTCAGCTTTACCAACATGACGGAGAAGCCTTGACAGGGATTGTGGCCAGATCATGGTGGCAGGAGCTTGTGCTGGAGGCACTTCACCTACAGTGGGTCAGGAAGCCCAGAGCTCAAGCCTCCATCATCCCCAGCCAGCTTCTCCCCTACCCCCTGAATGCATTATCGGGGTTCTACAACCCAGTCAGGCAGCACCTCCCGCTGGGGCCCGAGGGTTTAACCACACCGGCCTGTGGGGACGTTTCACTTTAAAACATAACGGCAGGAAAGTGAGTGGGGGCCAGAGAAATGGCTCAGTGGGTAGAGGGGCTTGTGGCCAAGCCTGGCAGCTCGAGTTCCGTCCCCGGGACCCACGTGGTGGAGGGAGAGAAGGAACTCTCACAAGTTGACGCATGTGCCACCACATGCACAGGCCCACACACAAACACAAACAAATAAGCAAATAACTATTTAAAAATAAACAATCAAATGAGCAAGGGTGGGGCTCCTATGGTGGAGCGATTGCCTAGCAGGCAGGAAGCCCTGAGCTCTGTCCCCAGAACCATATACACTATGGTGGTGCACACCTGTCATCCCAGCACTTAGGAAGCGGAGGCAGGGGGATTAGGAGTTCAGTGCTGTCTTTAGTTCTGTAGTGTGAGTTTCAGGCCAATCTGGAGCGAGACTCTGTCTCAAAAGAAAAAAAAAATACAGTGTTGGTCATGGGTGATACCTGTAGGCTACAAAATGACCTGAGTTAGATACTGGGACCCAAATGGGAGAAGACTGGCTTGGGCAAAGAGCGTTCTGACCTACACACATCTACTCAGGTACATACACGCACACACACACGCGCACACACGCACACTCACACGCATGCGCACACACGCACACACACACATGCACACTCACACGCATGCACACACACGTACACACACACACACACGCACGCACGCACGCACGCACGCACGCACACGCACAGTAAATAAATATAAAAAATGTCAGTGGAGTTTGGTCTGGGGTAGGCTGCTCCTTCAGTCCCTAACCCGGAGTGGCTGGGTACAGGTTACTTTGTAACTTCCTTTGGATATTGCAATATCTGTCAGTCCTCCATGAAAGCCGAGACTAGTTCCTGGAGCCGTCCTGGGCGGGGCTGACATAAAACTAATGTGCTATTTGAAACACAAGTGTTTTATTTGTTTATGATTCCCCCCCCCATCCCTGCCCCCTGTGTTTCCACCCCTGTGCTGGGGAGCAAGCCTTCCACATGCTAGGCAAGTGCCCGTCACTGGAAAATAGCATCTGTGCTGACCATTTCTCCAGCAGAAGCGCCAAATGGCCAACACTTAGGCAGAGGAACAGTTCAAGAAGGCCTTGTGGCTGGTGTCGCTGGCTTCCCAGGTCGGATTCTGAGCTGCTTGTGGAAGGAAGTTACTGTGGTTGATCTCCTCTTGCACTTTTTCAAATCCTTGTCCAAGTGGAGCCGTTGACACATTGTTCAAGATGCCCAGCATCAGGCTGGCGGGTGAGGGTGTGCATGTGTGTGAGTGAGTGTGTAGTGTGTGTGTGTTGTGCATATGTGGTGTGTGTGTGTGTACATGTGTGGTGTGTGTGTACATGTGTGTGCTGTGCATGTGGTGTGTGTGTGTGTATACATGTGTGTGCTGTGCATGTGTGGTTTTTATACATGTGATTCATGTGAGTGCATGTGTGCTATGTGTGGTGTATGCTGTGCATGTATGCTCTGTGCATGTGTACTCTGTGTACATGTCCTCTGCATGTATGCTGTGTATTCATGCATGTGGTATGTGTGTGTATGGGGTGTGTGTGCGCGTGTGTGCGCATTTGTGAGTGCGTGTATTTGTGTATCAGATTAAAGGATTTTATCAGCATCCTCCCTTTTTTGAGGCAGTGTCTTATGTGGACAAGGTTGGCCTCAAACTTACTGTGTATCCATGGATGGATGAACTTGAGCTGATCCTCCTTTTCCACCTGCCCTGGGCTGGGGTGACAGGCGTGTGCTGCCAGACCTGGTTTGTGCCGTGTTCGGGATGGAGCCCAGGGGTTTGTGTCTACTAGTTAGCAAGTGCTCTGAGCTATAGCCCAGCCCCGAGTTGGGAAGTGTTTTAGAGGAGAGATGTCCTTCATACTCAAGCCAGGAAAACAACCTTCATCCCAGAGTCTGGTGATGGGGGCTGCAAGTCAGTGTGGACAAACAGATGTGGAAGTCACCCTGACCTTCTACTGTGGCCTCCCTCCCACAATGCACCTCTTCATAACACGCCAGAAGCCTCAGTGGGTGAAAGGGCTTCATGTGAAAGCCTCACAACCTGAATTCAATCCGTGGAACCTATGGGGGAAGGAGAGAACCAATGCTACAGGATTCTCCTCTGACCTCCACATGTGTGGACACACGCACGCACACACGCACGCACGCACACACAAACTCACTTGTGCCATGGCAGGAGTGTGGAGGTCAGTGGACAGTTTTCAGAATTGATTCTCTCCTTTACTAAGCAGCTTGGTGCCAAGAACCTTTACCCATTGATCCGTCTCACAGACTTCTCCCTTCTTACAAAGAATCGCCTGGTCTATATAAAAATGAACATTTTTTCTTTTCTCATGTCAATCAGCTCTTAGATTAGTTGGATTTGTAGTGCCTGTGAAGTGTGCACGTGAGAAGCAGCCAGAGTGATGGGGACCTTGTATCTGCACCAGAGTCCTTGTCATCCTGTTATACAGCAAAGCCCAAAGTAGTGACCTGGCTGTCCTCTCCCCACAAAGCAACAACACACAAAGACAAAGAGCCAGGTTCCGGAGAGATGTGCAGCGGTTAAGAGCATATTCTCCTCTCCAGAGGCTCAGCGTCTGGTTCCCAGCTGGCCTATGTGGTGCTTTACAACCAACTACCTCAAACTCTGGCTCCGGGGATCCAGCGCCCTCTTCTGGCCTGAATGAGCACTACATTAATGTGTGCAGACCCATACACAAGCAGATAAATAAAACTAAACATAAAATAAAACACACACCAAATAGTGGGCTGGGGCCGCCACTCAGCTGCTGGAGTGCTTCCCTAGCACTCAGGAAACCTTGGGCTTGGTCTCCAGTACATAAGCCAGTCAGGAGTTGCCTACTGGTGGTCTATAGCTCATCCCTGGAGGAACAAGACTAAGGACATGAGGCTGTAGACCTTTAATGGTGGCTATGGATGTTTCCAGGAACTGGAAGACACACAGGTGGGGAACAAAAGCATCCCTCGGGGATGGGATTACACTAGGTTAGAGCCCCTGGTTAGCAAGCTCAAGGCCCTAGGTTCGGTTCCCAGTACCGTCACTACCACCGCCGCCGCCACTGCTGCTTCTGCCGCAGCCAATGACAACCAAGAGAAAAGTCACAAAAAGTGCGTCTCCCGGGTTGGCCATCCCTTCTGTATCTCAGTGACACCGGATCTTTGAGAACTGTGGGTGTGTTAGGTTCAGTAGGAGCTAGGGACTTGAACACCTCTTACCTTTTACCTCTAAGCTTATTGTGTGTGTGTGTGTGTGTGTGTGTGTGTGTGTTCTCAAATACATAATTACTCCCTGCTCCTCTTAGACACACAGTGTCTCATCATCACTCCTCTGAGAACAGACTGGCCCACAATCTAAAAATACATATATGAGAAAGTATTTTTGTTGTTGTTTGTTTTGTTCTGAGACAGAGTTTCATGTAGTCAAGGCGGGTCTCAAACTCACTATGTAGCTAAGGGTGACCTCCTGCCTCCACCTCCTGAAGGCTGAGATCACATACATGCACCAGCACACCCAGTTTATACAGTGCTGGGAGTTGAACTCAGGGCTGTGTGCAGACTAGACAAGCACTCTACCTCCTGATCCCCAGTACAGCCTCGCAGCACACACATACCCTTCATGCACATCTCTACCTCCCTCATCTCCGTTCAGCGTTGGGCTTTTCATCTGCCAATCACTTCACAAGAACCAAACAGGCAACCTCTGAAAGCCTCACTCATCAACGTTTCCCAGCGTCAGGGCAGAGAGACCTGAAGACAAGGCTTCAGCTGTGCGGAGACTAGCAAATGGCCCCCGGCTGACAAAGCCACATCTCAGCCAGAAGAACAAAAACATACAAAGAAACTGGGCTTGGTGTCACACGCCTATAATCCTGGCCCTTGGAGGCTGAGACGGGACGATCACGGGTGTAAGAACGGGTAAAACACAGGGGTAGCCTGGGGAACAGAGATGAAAAACCGAACTGGGGGAGGGGCCACTGAGGCTCAGTTGGAGTGTTTGCTCAACGTGCAGGAAGCCCTGGGTTCATCCCAACCATTGCCTACAACTAGACGTGCTGGCACATTCCTGTAACACCAGCGCTCACAAGATACTGTCTTCACACACACATACACACACACACACACACACACACACACACACACACACACACACGCACATGTATGACTGTAACAACAATTAATGAAAAAAGAGACCATGAATTTGAAAGAGCAAGGATGGGTACGTGAGGGGATTTGGAGGGAGGGAAGGGATGGGAGACATGATGTATATTTTGATCTCGAAAAGGAAATAATTAAAACAGAAACAAATGGCAGCAGACGAAGGACTCTGAAATATTCACAACATTTATTAGCCATCTGCTGTACATATATTTATTTGTAGTACTGGGGATTGGGCCTCGGGCCTCCCACGTATGTTAAGAGCTCTTCCCCAGAGCTCCTCCCACCCCATCTGACCTTTTAGACTTTTTATTTGGGGACCGGGTTTCACTGTGTTGCGTTTGGGATCTTCCTGCCTTGGCCTCCCAAATGCTTGGTGTGCATGCCTGTATTACCAGGTCCGGCTCCAATTATACAGCAATTCAATGTGCTTGTCCTGCTGCACCCTTCCTACAGCATGCTTGTCCTGTTGCACCCTTCCTACAGCATGCTTGTCCTGCTGTAC
Source organism: Peromyscus maniculatus bairdii (assembly GCF_049852395.1). NCBI lineage: Eukaryota > Metazoa > Chordata > Mammalia > Rodentia > Cricetidae > Peromyscus > Peromyscus maniculatus. The sequence continues at coordinate 50,738,994 of NC_134874.1, forward strand.
CCTTCCTACAGCATGCTTGTCCTGCTGCACCCTTCCTACAGCATGCTTGTCCTGCTGCACCCTTCCTACAGCATGCTTGTCCTGCTGCACCCTTCCTACAGCATGCTTGTCCTGCTGCACCCTTCCTACAGCATGCTTGTCCTGCTGCACCCTTCCTACAGCATGCTTGTCCTGCTGCACCCTGCCTACAGCATGCTTGTCCTGCTGCACCCTGCCTACAGCATGCTTGTCCTGCTGCACCCTGCCTACAGCATGCTTGTCCTGCTGCACCCTGCCTACAGCATGCTTGCTTGTCCTGCTGCACCCTGCTTATGGAGGAGGGGACCTTAGTGCTAGGTTTTGAAGGAATAGTTGCTCTATGTAGAGGAATCACATTTTTTGGTGATGGCCTCCTGTCCCGTCAGAATTGGCCAGAGGCTAGAAGAGACGGTCATTTTCATGAGAGATTGTCCTGCCTGGCCCTGGACTGTCTTCATGTGTGTTTGTGAGTGTGTGTGTGTATGGTCAGAGAAGAACCTCAGGTGTGTTCTCACCGTGTTTGAGGCAGGGTCTCTCTGGAGCTGCATAGACCAGGCTAGCTCGTCTCCCTGTGTGTTGCCTCTGGGGCACTGGGTTACAGAGACACCGTGCCCAGCCTCTGAGCTCGGGGACCCCAAAGCCTCTCACTCGTTCAGTGAGTACTTTACCCATCTAACCATCCCCCAGCTCCGGCTTTCTTAAATTAGCGTTGAGAACTCTGGCTCCTGGCCAACCAGAGCTGGTCATCGTCGGAAGCTTTTCCTAGTGGGGGAACTTGGTTCCAGACCCTGGAGAGCTTCCTCACCTCTGGCAAGTATCGCTTCTGAAAATGCTTTTTCTTCGGTACCTTCCCAAGGCAGGACAGCTGCTTGTCTTCTGTGGCAGTTAAAAGGGGTGATGGATGTTTGTGGCCTGTGTGCGACTCCTTAAATGTCAGCCATTCTGAGGACTGGAGGCAAACATTTGGTGTCCTCAATCGTTCCCACCTAGTTTAAAAAAATGTAGTTATGTATATACGTGTATATGTATGTTTATATGCATGTATGTATATTTGTATGTATACATGGGGGTATGTATATATGTATGTATTGTATGTGTGTATGTATATATGCATGTATGTATATTTGTATGTATATATGTGTGTATGTATGTATACGTGGTGTATGTATATTTGTATATATGTGTGTATATGTGTATGAATATTTGTGTGTGTACATGTATGTATGTATATATGTATGTATTGTATATGTGTGAGTGAGTGTGCACCTGCCTGGGGCATGTGTGGAGGTCAGAGGGCAGCTTTCAGGAGTTGGTTCCTTCTTTCTACCATGTGGATCTTGGGAACCAAACACAGACTTGATGACAAGTGCCCTCACCCGCTTGGTCACCCTTCTCCACCTCCCTTTTGGAGACAGCGTTTCTCTCTGGTTTGGCTAGGCTGCCTGGCCAGTGAGCATCCCGGGATCCTCCGTCTCACTGGGTTACAGGCACCCAGCTCCCCCCCTGGCTTTCCATGCGGATCCTCCTGCTTGCATAACAGGACCTTATTGTCCAAGCAGAAGAGAACATGGTGGCTGCAGCTGGTTCTCAGCGTCCTAGGCTCTGCTGGCCTCCAGCCGGCCTGGTCCTAACTCCTAACCCTGAAGTTGTTTCTGTGTACCATGGGGAGGGCCTGACATCGCATGTGAGTGTCTCCCCAGCTCTGCTCCCGCTTTGCTTCCCACATTGGATGGTGACTGTGCCCATCCCTTGCTCTTGGGATGTGATTGCCGTGTCCCTTTGGTGGCTTAGGCAAGAGGTAACTAGGTTTCTTCAGAGAGCTCCAAGGAAGTTTGCTTCTTTGGGCAACAAACAGGAAACCAACTTCCAGGCAGAAAAGGCAAAAAAGGGAAACTGAGACACAACTATAGTTTACACTTAAGGAGTCCTCCACAGACCAACTGATACTTTAATATGCCATAAACCTTCAGTGTATAGACCTTCAGTGTATAGACCTTCAGTTTATAGACCTTCAGTGTATAGACCTTCAGTACACAGACCTTCAGTGTATAGACCTCAGTATATAGATCTTCAGTGTATAGACCTTCAGTACACAGACCTCCAGTGTATAGACCTCAGTGTGTAGACCTCAGGGTATAGACCTTCAGTGTATAGACCTTCAGTGTATAGACCTTCAGTACATAGACCTTCAGTGTATAGACCTTCAGTGTATAGACCTTCAGTGTATAGACCTTCAGTGTATAGACCTCCAGTGTATAGACCTTCAGTGTATAGACCTTCAGTGTATAGACCTTCAGTACATAGACCTTCAGTGTGTAGACCTTCAGTACATAGACCTTCAGTACATAAACCTTCAGTGTATAGACCTTCAGTGTGTAGACCTCCAGTGTATAGACCTTCAGTGTGTAGACCTCCAGTGTATAGACCTTCAGTGTGTAGACCTTCAGTGTGTAGACCTTCAGTGTGTAGACCTTCAGTGTGTAGACCTCCAGTGTGTAGACCTCCAGTGTATAGACCTTCAGTGTGTAGACCTTCAGTGTGTAGACCTTCAGTGTATAGACCTTCAGTGTGTAGACCTTCAGTACATAGACCTTCAGTGTGTAGACCTTCAGTGTGTAGACCTTCAGTACATTGACCTCCAGTGTATAGACCTTCAGTGTGTAGACCTTCAGTGTGTAGACCTTCAGTGTATAGACCTTCAGTGTGTAGACCTTCAATGTATAGACCTCTAGTGTATAGACCTCCAGTGTATAGACCTTCAGTGTATAGACCTTCAGTTTATAGACCTTCAGTGTATAGACCTTCAGTACACAGACCTTCAGTGTATAGACCTCAGTATATAGATCTTCAGTGTATAGACCTTCAGTACACAGACCTCCAGTGTATAGACCTCAGTGTATAGACCTTCAATGTATAGACCTCAGTGTATAGACCTCAGTGTATAGACCTTCAGTGTATAGACCTTCAGTGTGTAGACCTTCAGTGTATAGACCTTCAGTGTGTAGACCTTCAGTGTATAGACCTTCAGTGTGTAGACCTTCAGTGTATAGACCTTCAGTGTGTAGACCTTCAGTGTATAGACCTCCAGTGTATAGACCTTCAGTGTATAGACCTCCAGTGTGTAGACCTTCAGTGTATAGACCTCCAGTGTGTAGACCTTCACTGTATAGACCTCCAGTGTATAGACCTTCACTGTATAGACCTCCAGTGTATAGACCTTCGGTGTGTAGACCTTCAGTACATTGACCTCCGGTGTATAGACCTTCAGTACATTGACCTCCAGTGTGTAGACCTTCAGTGTATAGACCTTCAGTGTGTAGACCTTCAGTGTATAGACCTCTAGTGTATAGACCTCCAGTGTATAGACCTTCAGTGTATAGACCTTCAGTGTATAGACCTTCAGTACACAGACCTTCAGTGTATAGACCTCAGTATATAGAGCTTCAGTGTATAGACCTCAGTATATAGACCTTCAGTGTATAGACCTTCAGTACACAGACCTTCAGTGTATAGACCTTCAGTGTATAGACCTTCAGTGTATAGACCTTCAGTTTATAGACCTTCAGTGTATAGACCTCCAGTGTATAGACCTCAGTGTATAGACCTCAGTGTATAGACCTTCAGTGTATAGACCTTCAGTTTATAGACCTTCAGTGTATAGACCTTCAGTGTATAGACCTTCAGTGTGTAGACCTTCAGTTTATAGACGGTCAGTGTATAGACCTTCAGTGTGTAGACCTTCAGTGTATAGACCTTCAGTGTATAGACCTCCAGTGTGTAGACCTTCAGTGTGTAGACCTTCAGTACCTCACTTCATTGTTGGCCCAAACAAGCAGTGGACTAGCCTGAGGCAGCAGGACAGCCATCTTCCTTCTCAGCTCTCCCAGGGTTGTGCCACAGAAACACTGCAGTGCTGAGCTTTTTTGTAGTTCTAGAGATTAAACTCAGATCCTCATGCTTGTGTGGCAAGTCCTCACAGACTGAGTCTCCCCTGTCCCTCACGGTACGGCACGCCACACCAAGCCACGCCACACCACGCCATTCTGTTCTGTGTGCACATGTACCTTGTGCATGCAGGTGCCCTTGGTGGCTAGCATAGGCCATCAGATCACCCAGAACTAGAGCTACATGTGGTTGTGAGCAGCCAGTGCTCTTAACCATTGGGCCATCTGTCCAGCTCCTCTTTCATTAATTTTTGAGAGATATTTAGCAAATGTTGCATACTTTTGGGCAAACCAGCAACACCAGCAAAGATGAGAAGGCAGGAGACAGATTTGTGTTCCACCAAGGTGCATCTGAGTGGGAAGAGAGTTCCTGGAGAGGGGCAGTGGACCGCTGTCACTGCAGAATGGAAATTCAGCCTACAACTTAAATTTTTCCTGTGGCCTCAGGAGAAATAGCCAACAACAACAACAACCATAACACAACACAACAAAAAAACCCCAAACAAGTGACATCAATTTTAATGATACCTCTGATTTAACCCAGTCTAGCAGGGTCTTCCAACCCACAGGCTCCTTGTCTGTGGGTTCAAGCATCAGAATCAGAAAGGATTTACAAAAGGCTGGATGGCATGGTGCACACCTAAAATCCCAGCCTTTGAGAAGCTGGAGCAGGAAGATGGCAAGTTCAAGGGCAGCCTGAGCTACCTAGTGAGATCTGTCTCGAAAGAAATGAAATAAATTGTGCGTGAAATAGATAATGTGTGTTAACTGGATGTTTTCTCATCACTGCTCCCTAAACAATACAGCAGAACATCCATTCCCGCGGCTTGGGAGTCAACGTCTGTGGGAGAATGTGTGCTGGTTCTGTGCGGATTCTCGCATTTTATGTAGGGGGCTTTACATTTGGGGGTCACATATTCAGAACCAACCCATATCCACATCAGTTTCACTTCAGTGTCTGATCAATATGGAAATCACGAATGAGATAGACAAGTTACTCATCTGCAAGCCTGGTGTGTATACCACATTAACTGGGGCTTCAGCTTATTCCAATCTCCATCTCTTATTACCCAAGAAATTTTTATGTGACTCTGCATATATAGGTATATAAAATAGTTACACAAATCAAACATTCACTGATAATGAAACTATAGAGGAATTTATTAACTTGTGTGTGTAAGTGTGTATATGTGTTAGCATGTATGTAGATGCGTGTGTATGTGTGTATATGTGTTAGCATGTATATAGATGCATGTATATGTGTGTATATGTGTTAGCATGTATGTAGATGCATGTGTATATGTGTCTGTGCAGGTGCACATTGCACATGTGTGTGCATGGATGCATGTGCATATGGAAGCCTGAAGCTGTTTCCAGTCTTACTTTTCTTTTTGAGACAGGGTCTCATGTGGCCCAGCTGGCCTCAACCTCACTGGTAGCCAAGGATGAACTTGAGCTGCCTATCCTATGCCTCCTGAGTGCTGGGATGGCAGGCGTTTTCCATCATGCCCACCTTACGCCATGCTTGGAATGGCACCAGAGCCTCATGCATGTTAGGCGAGCGCTCTGCAGACTGAGCTCCAGCCCAGCTGGCGGTCTTAAAGGCCATTTATGAGTGAGCTGATTCATAGAATGTCTGGCCAGGCTGAAAATAGCCAAAAGCCTGTGTTTAGGAAATTCAGGCGTCCCTTTTCTATTTATTAGCTGTTGTTATTATTATGATCACCATCATGACTGATGTTGTTATTTTGAAGAGCTGGGGCTGGAACCCGGGGCCTCCTGCACACTGAGGAGGCTCGGCCAGTGGTAGCCTTCACCCCAGTCCCTGAACTCCATCCACGCTGATATCGCCTTGTTAGAATTTCAAACCCTAACTTCCCCTTCCGCCGCCGCCACCCTCGCGTCTCCCCTGTGCTCTGTTGAACATGCCCATGATTCTTGGATTCCTTTTTTTTCTTTTAAAAAAGGTTTATCCAATTTTTTTTTTATTTATTGTGTGTGTGTGTGTGTGTGTGTGTGTGTGTGTGTGCACGCACATGCCATAGTACACGTGGAGCAGTTTGAGAACAATGTTGCGGAGTTGGTTCTTTCTTTCCACTGTGTGAGACATAGAGATTGAACTCAGGTCACCAGTGTTGATGGCAGACGCCTTTTCCCACTGAGCTGTCCCATCGGCCTGCTGCTTTTATTCTTTGAGGATCTGTGTGTGTGTGCACAGTCTGGAGGTCATCTTCGGGCGCCTTCCTCCACTGCCTATCGCTGAACCGGAGCTTACTGATTAGCGAGATTGGCTGGCAGAGATCTGCTTGCCGTATTCCCAAGCCCCCCTCCCCACTCGCAGGTGAGGTTACAGACATGACTTTTCTGTGGATGCTGAGGATCTGAACTCAGGTCCTCAGGGTTGTGTGGGGAGCATTTACCGCCTGAGCTGTTTCCCCAGCCTTTTTTAAAAAATGATATATCAAAGCAACATTGATTGCTTTTCAAGGATTTTTAAAATTATGTATTTATTGGGGGGCATGATAAGGCACGAGTGTGGAGCTCAGAGAACCAACTTGTGTGGAAGTTAGTTCTCTCCTTCCACCATGGAACTCAGGTTGTCAGGGTTGGCCGACAACACATCCACCCAGTGAGCCGTCCTGCTGATCCTTCCCCAGTATTTTTATTTTCTAGCGGCTTTGAGCTAGTCATCAGTCCTTCTCTTTAAAGAAACTGATAAGAACTAACAGATGTGTTTGCAGGAAGACAGACCCACCTAGGCGTGCTGGCATGGGGCTGGCTACCACAGTTCTGTGATTTATTTGTTTTTTAATTACTCTATGTGTGTGAGTGCTTTGCCTGAATGTATGTCTGGGCAGCATGTGTATGCCTGGTGTCTATGCAGGGCAGGAGAAGGTGTCATATGTCCTGGAATGGGAGATTGTAGTCAGATTTTTCTTTGGGCTGCCAGCTCTCAAATAACGACATGGAGACTTCTTATTAATTACGAAAGCTCAGCCTATAGCATAGGCTTGTTCCTAGCTAGCTCTTATAACTTAAATTAGCCCATTTATATTAATCTGCATTCTATCACGCGGTGTTAGCTCTTTTCCACGTTGTACCTCCTGTTTCCTCTCTGCGTCTTCTGGCATCTTCTCCTCCGTGCCTCGATTGTCTCCTCCTACTTCCTCTCTCTGCCTGGAAGTCCCACCTATACCTCCTGCCCGACTATTGAGTGTTTAGTTCTTTATTAAACCAGTCACATGCTGTGTTGTGGTTTGAATGAGGAATACCCCCCTAGGCTTTCATATCTGAACACTCCGTCTCCAGGTGGAGGCACTGTTTGGGGAGGTTATGGGAACTTTAGGAGGTGCAGCCTTGCTGGAGGAAGCATGGGGCAGCCCCCCCCCCTCCCCCGTGTGGATGGAAATGTGACGGCCGCTTCCGGTGCCTGCCACCGTGTCTTCCTCTCTGTGCTGCTCTTGTCAGAGTGTTTTATCGTAGTGACGGAAAGGTCACTACGACACAGGCAGGCCCTCTCCCGCTGAGTCATAGCCCAGCTGTGGCTCTGTCGTTTCTATTCCCCCTACTCTCAGGGTTCTGCCTGATCCTGCCAAGGGTGCTGCTCCCAGGTCCTCACTGGGGTAAGATGTGGACGTGTGGGGCCATGTTGTCACAGCTAGGAGGTTCTACTGTCAGGGTAGGTAGGCGAGGATGGTGGGTAGCTCAGACACTGTACAAAGGAAAGGCCGGTCCCCACCACAGAGAACAAGCCAGCTCAAAATGTCTATCACCCCTAGGGTGGTAGACCCAGCTCTTAGAAGTCTGCTGGGAGTATCTGGCTTGAGTTGGTGACATGGGACTTCATATGCAAGGCTAAATTGAAAGGTGAAGGGGGCTGGATTTTATTCCTAGCCTCTCTCTGCAATTCTCTTAGAAAGGAGTGTCTGCTGTCTCTTGCCCGGGGCATGGCATTTGTGGATTGTTTCAGAACAGCTTCGTACTTCCCATCCGTGGGACAGACAGCACCTGCTCCCCCCCCCCCCATCCTGTGCAAATGTAGTCGTCCATGTTTCCGTTCACAAGAGGTCAACAGATCAGGCCCTTGGCTTTTGTTGCCGGTCGATTTAATTTGTTACTCATAATAAAATCTGGAACTCACCTGGCTTAGAGCCCTGGGCCATTAAGCCTGTTTGCTGGAATACATTGCAGGGCCTGGTTCCTTGGGAAAGCCTAGGGCAAAAGGGAGCTCACTACGCAGGAGGGCTGGCAGGGAGAAGAGGATTGGTCCCCCAAACTAAATTTAGATTCATCAGAGAGGACCTTCACCGTGCACAAGTTCTCTTTCCTTTGAGACAGGTCTCGTGTAGCCTAGCCTGGACTCCAGTGCACTGTGGAGCCGAGGATGTCCTTGAACTCTTCCTGCTCTCCTGACTCCGTCTCCCCAGTGCTGGGGTGACGGCTGGGCGTGAACCCGCAGACCCAGTTTAGGAACCCAGGGTTTGTGCACGCTACATGAGCTGTCTACCCACGGAGCCACACCCCCAGCCGGAAGCTCCTGATGGGAAGGAACAGAAGGTGATTGATGTGTCATTTGGTGTACAGAATTTAGGGAAGGTGATGGCTATGATCATTGCTTCAATCTCCAGCCTTCTTCATCTGGCATTTGCAGTAGAAACATGCATTGTAAAATTTGGTTTTAGATCCCTTAAATGGGTGTGCAGAGCTGTGGCGATCAGTGAGGTGTGCTGTGTTGTTCAGGGATGAGTGTTTTGAGGATCAAAAGTAACGGGTGTGTGTAGAGTGCTTGCCGGGCATACACAGAACACTGGGTTTCATCCTCAGCACTGCGCAAGCCAGGTGTGGTGATGCACGCCTGTTGTCCCTGTACTCAGGAAGTGGAGGCAGGAGGTCAGTTTTTGATATATGAGATCTTGTCTCAAGAAACAAAGCAATGAAAACCCACGATGCATTGATGAACACAGTACCTTGCTCAAAGGAAGGTGCTGGCATTCTGTACAGAAGAGAACGAAAGAATTGTGGCCTGTGAGTTCATGGCGTCTTAGGGATGGGGAGGGCTTCTTGCCTGGTTAGAGAACCATTTTCTCCCTGCAGCAGCTCCACAAGGTAGACCTAGTGACAGGCCATTTTCAGAAAGGCTTAGAGAAGTTAGGATGCTTGGCCAAAATATCCCAGCATCCTTTTGGGAATGGCAGATTCGCCCCAGGTCTTTATGACAGTCTGGCTTTCACTTCTAACCACAGATGCCTCTCTAATTTTCCACCAGTCAAGGCTTTTATTGAATTTATTTTTTTATTTTTAATTCAAGCCAATGCAGCTAGTTGACCGACTCACTGGCATCAGAGGGCTGGAATATCCTCTCCCGGTGTCCATGGATCCAGCTTGAGTGGGTGGGGACTTATATGCCCCACCCCCATTTCCACGGAGCCAGCATCAGTGGGCCTGGGCTTTTCTTGGCTCCCCCCATCCATTTCCAGAGGGTCCCTGCTGTTGCTTTCTCACACCCTTGAGAATTGTTCTCTGAAGCTGGTCAAGGTCGTTACGCTGTGCATCTGTACAAGTGTGTGTGTGTGTGTGTGTGTGTGTGTGTGTGTGTGTGTATTAGACCCCACCTTGCTAAAGCAAAGTTTCCATTTGAATATCCACTGTTTAATTCTCAAGGATGTCCCCGCTTTGCGAAGGTGCGTTCAATTTTATCTTTGTGTCCGTCCGGTGGGACTCGGTGAATAACGGGCAGCCAAGGGCAACCCCTGCCAGGAAATAGATAGGAAGGGGTCTGGGGACAGACTTTGAGTGTGAGAACCCAGGTGGACCTTTGATCTTGAGGCTTCAAAGGGAGAGTTGTTGTACGAGTACACTCTAGGTGGAGTTGGCCGCGGAAGGGGTTATGTCTCATGGGGAAGGGGTTATGTCTCATGGAGGGAGCGGTTGGTTGTATTTGCCTTCACTGGTTTCAAGGAGCGAACATCTGAAAGCGCCAAGGTGGAGGTGGTTTTCCAGGAGCTGCAGGAGTAGGAAGGGGTGGGGGCACTTCATAGCAAATCCTTTTCCACATTCAAGGCCGAGTTTCCTGTGATTCTCCTTTCTCTGGGCAGGGGGGGGAGGAATGACTGGGCGGACCTGTGTTTTACTTGAGATTCTAACTTCGTTTCTCTTGGTAACAATTTCTGATTTCTAACTTCCTTGCGTAAGCTGAATTAGTGGGTATTCCCCGCCCCCCCCCCCAAGCAACAACTCATTTTAGTTGTGAGCCCAAATTTCACTCAAGGCTCACGTTCTCAATTCCCCTGGTATCCCACAATCACAGGCTTCATGGAGGAATGTGCTCAACACCCCTCAAATTATGGTTTTCCAAATCTTGATTTCTGAGAGGAAAATTGGGCATTTCGTGTTTCCCCCTTTCAGTCCTGAGTGTTCCGCTACTGTGTGGGAGCCCCCGCAGACACGCCAGGCAGTGGCAAAGGGCAGTGTAGGTAACAGCGCGAAGCTGTTTTACAATCTGATTAGGGGTTTAAAAAGACTTGTTTTATTTAGATTGCTCTTTCGGGCTGGACCCTTTGGGGAAAATACGAGGAAGATGAAGGGAGGTGGAGAGATCAGATTGTGAGTTCAGGGACACATGGAGGGGTCTGGCTATGGCCTTTCTGGAGGGCAGCGTGGGGACAGTGGGTTTCACTGTCTTTCCTGTGGCCCCCCCCCCTTGGTCTGTGTGTATGTATTTATGTATGTGCATTTGTGTGTTCACATGCATGTGCATGTAGAGGCCAGAGAGCAGATCTCAGATGTCTTTTTCATTTTTTCTGAGACGTGATCTCTCACTGAACCTGGAGCTCCGAGATGCAGCTAGCTAGCCAATGTGCTTTCTGGATTCTCCTGTCTCTACTCACTCGGAACTGTGTTGCTGCATCTGATTTTTTATTTTATTTTATTTTTGGTTTTTCAAGACAGGGTTTCTCTGTGTAGCTTTGCGCCTTTCCTGGATCTCACACTGTAGACCAGGCTGGCCTGGAACTCACAAAGATCCGCCTTCCTCTGCCTCCTGAGTGCTGGGATTAAAGGCGTGCGCCACTGCTGCATCTGATTTTTAACGTGGGTTTGGGAGATCTAAAGTCACCCCTCATGTTTGTGCAGCAGCTACTTCAGTGACTTTGCCTAACCAACAGTAACCTCTGGCCTCCACACCCATTCATGTGCACCCCTATACAGTACTACAAAAAAATACGCAAATGAAGAAATAATAAATAGACAAAGGTTAGGGTTTTCTGAGGAATCTATTTTCTGGCCATGTCTATTTCATATACACACACACACACACACACGTGTGTGTGTGTGTGCACATATATGCACATACATTGATAACACACATAACACACTTATGCACATACATATACAAACACAACACACACACATGAAACACATTGCATACGCAATGCACACATGCACACACACCCAGCCTTCCTAGTGTTGGGAACCGACTCAATCAGGGAATAAATGGAAACTTACACCACCTTTGTCACTGTGAGGTCTGGTGACCAGTTTCACTGGGTTGGTGGCAGGTCAGGACACTATTTAGCAGTGTCCTGCTTCCTGTCCCTAACTCCAGTTGGTCTGCAGCTGCAGAGAGGCTCCCGCAAAAGATGTCTGTAGACTTTCAGGAACCCCAGATGGCCAGGGACTGATTGGGCTGACCTTTACATGGTTGAGATTGCCCCCCCAGCAGCCCCCCTCCCCAGTGCCGCCACCCCTCCCCCAGTGAGACTCTTCCCCATTCTCACTTGCTCTTCTCCGTGGAAACTGTGGTACTTGCGCCCTCAACTAGAAATTTGTCACATTGAATCCCCCCACCCTCAAATGACACAGAAAATCAGCCAGGAATTCCAGGCACAAGGCATTAAAAGGGACTAAGTGAAAATGGTTGGAGATTTAAAAGGCGAAAACAAGAGCTGATTGCTAAAGCACTTGTGAGCTGAGTTCAAAGTCTCGAGAACCATATGAAAGGTAAAAGTCAGGTGTAGTGGTGCACGCTTATCTTCCCAGGGACGCTGAGATCTGAGGCAGAGAGGCACATCTGTGGAAGCTTGCTAGTTGGCCAGCCCGGCCTCGGTGTTGAAGTTCAAGGCCCATGAGAGATGGCACCGAAAAAGCAGCAATAAGGTTTCCTCTGACGTCATCCCAACAAGTGCATCAAGTACCTACGCCCACACATGTGTACCTCTGACACAAACACACACACACAGGCAGGTGTGTGTAGGCACACAGGAGAAAATGAGAACGCTCAGGAAGACTCCAGTAACACCCAGATCATGTAGATAAAACTCAGCTAGGGTGCTGGGGGGATGGCGCAGTGGTTAGAGTGCTTTACTGCACAAGCATAGGACCTGAGTTCAGATTCTCAGCACCTGTGCAAAACGTCAGGTGTGGCTGCATGTGCCTGTAGCCCTGTCGGCAGAGACAGGCCAGTCCTGAGAGCCCCCGGCCACCCATCTAGCCCAGCCAGAACACACGAGCTTCCCTTTCAGTGAGACCCTGTCTCAAGGCTACAAGACATAGAGCAATAGATGATTCCTGGCATCCTTCTCTGACTTGTACATATGTACACAGGGCATGTACACCCAAATACTCACATGCAACACACATGCACACACACACACACACACACACACACACACACACACACGTTAGGTAATAAGGAGTTCAGATAATATTGTTATCAAGAGCATGCTGATGGATTGGGGGGGGGGGGCTGAAACTAAGCAGTATGCATTTTAAAGTACAGTGACACTGTTTAGAAAAGTTAATCATCTGTTAAAGAAACCCGTGCTTTCCCAAAGCACAGACACTGCTCTGGGCTGCATCTCCAGGTGCCAAAGTTCTTACCTGGAAATTAAAGTTTTATAAAGTTTAACCAAACAAACACAAAAGACAGTTTTTTGCTACTTGGTTTTGTAAAATTATAATTCAGGGCTGTCTAGAAGGTTTAGCAGGTAAGGTGCTTTCTGCCAAGCCTGACGACCTGAACTTATTTTCCAGAACCCACATGGTGGAAGGAGGGAACTGACTCCCCAAAGTTGTCCTTTGACCTCCATACTTGTGTGGTGGCACAAATGTGCATGCTCTCTCTCTCTCTCTGTGTCACACACACACACACACACACACTCCCCTCCATGCACAACTCTCACTTTTACTGTTAGCTGCCTAAAATGTGTGTGTGTTCTATACATACATGAGGAAATCATTTTGAAAAATGTGTAGAGGAAACACAGGTCCATGCCTCTTTGTAGGAGAGATTTTTCAGAGCAGGCTGGGGTAACTTAAGAAGTAACTTCCCAGGTTCAGTCCCCCCCACCCCTCCAACAGGGTCTCACCCAGGCTGACCTCAAACTCCTTGTATAGCAGAGGGTGACCTTGAACTCCTGATCCTCCCCTGCTTCTGCCTCAGTACTGGAATTAAAATGCCCAGCTTATGTGGTGTTAGGGATGGAACTCAGGGTCTCTTACCTGCTAGGCAAACACCAACTGAGCCACATCCCCACCCTCCGGTTGAAACTGGCATTGTCTAGCTCTTAAGTCCTGACCACTCCACCGGTCATGGCTTCCTTCCTGTTCACTCTGGCGCTCCCACCCCACACGGCTTCCTCAGGTGTGTGCTCCTGCAGTTGAAGTTTGCCTTTCGTAAGCTCCTCCTGTTCACAGGGCTCTGGTGATTCATGCGTTGGCATATCTTGTATCATTCTTCCCTGCTGGGGAACATTTGAGCATAACCATCGCAAATATAACCATTGTATGGTAACCACCAGCCACGCCCTTCTGGGGCCGGTGTGAGTTCTGGCTGAGCTGGCATGAATGGAGTAGCTACTGTTTTGTTTTCTCACGTCTAAAGGGGAAGGCTACTTTAAAGATAGTAAGATCATATTAACTAATTATGCACAATAAATGCAATATGGTGCATACCTGGGATATATATACATACACACACATATACTCAGTGTGTGTGGTATGTGCATGTTTGCATATATGTATGTGCCCCACATGTGTGTAGGCCGGAGTTCAGTGCCCATTGCCTTCCTCGCCACTCTCCCTCCACCGTACTTTTCATCTCTCCCTGAACCTGAAGCTCACGCATCTGGCTCGGCAGCCAGCAAGCTCCAGGGATCCACAGATCTCCACCTCCTCAGCCCTGGATTGCAAATTAGTGCTGCAGGCTTGTTAGTGCAGTCTAGAGAGCTAAAGCCAGGTCTTCATGCTTGCATGGAAGCAAGTACTTTACCAGCTGAGCCGTTGCTCCAGCGCCCCTCCCCGCAAATATATATATATATAATTATTACGAGGGGCCCGGCAATTGCATAACTTCCCCTAGCTCTTCTTTAGAGTACTGAAATTGAAAACAAGTGTGGAGTGCACAAATTTGCAGTCTTCAAATCAAAGAACCTTGATTCGAAGACAGCCCCTAGTCAGTGCTGGGGTTAGAACCCAGCGCTTCCTACGTGCCGCTGGGCTCTACCGCCAGCCCCAGCCTGTGAATTTAAAGAATGCGTCGAAGAGTGTGCCTGTTGGTGTTTTGGGTGACGTTGTAGCTCCTTGTTCCCTTCCCATCCAATTCCACAAAGAGGATCCAGCTGTGTGATCCTGTTGAGCCGCTGCCCTTCTATGGGCCTCTCTGCAGTAGAGGCCTGGGGCCAGGGTGTCCCAGGCTGTGCCACGCGGTGACCGGATCTCCTCCGGGGCACACGCCCAGCGCCTCGCACCACCCGATGGATGCATCTTGCACTCTGCATTCCTAGTGTCACCTTTTAAGTTTTTGCGAAGCCGCTGCTTTCCAGGCCGATCTCCTAAGGCCTGCACCTCGGAGAGGCCCTCTCCGGGGCGTCCCAGACCCGGGTAGCTGCCCCAGCTGGAGACGAGGGAGGCAATAGCCCCCGCGCACTCGGGGTGGCGGAGCCCGCAGCCCGCAGCCCGCCCGCCCATTGGCTGAGTCGGAGGGCGGCGCTGCGGCCGCCAGCACCCGACCTGGAATCCAGCGGAGCCGGAGCACAGCACGCTTTTGTGTCGCTTGGCCGCAAACCGTTCACGGGGGTGGGGCTCCGAGCAGCCAGGCCGCGCCCTTCATTTGCATACTCCCGGGGGAGGACTAAGGTAGTTGTTGTCCCTGGACCTAGAGGCGCGCACACAGATTCCCCATTTCTCACTCCCTCCCTTCCTCTCCCCTCTCCCCCCAACTCCCTCGGCCTCTACTAGCACCGCAGGTCTCCGGAGAGCTGCGCAGAGAACCAAAGCCGCTCCAGCGCGCGTGCGCCTATCCCGGCCCTATTGTCCTGAAATGGAAAAGGGGCGCCTTCCAGTTTCAAAGTCGCGTGCTCATGGGGGTTTGGCGTTGACCACAAAACTGTCAAAATTCAGGGTCTCCCCCTCCTCCCCGGCCCCTTATACCATCATTAAATAATTTATTAGATTCCAAGGGGGAGGAATTTGGCTTGGGGGACTCAAGCTTCAGACGTCAGAGAACAGGGGCCCAGCGTGGGAGGGAAAGGCTTGGAATGGAAACCAAATAAATGACTCTAAGGAGTTTCTAAAACTCACAATCAGGGCAGGAGAGCTGAGAGGTCCCGGCTGTGACTGTGCCCTCTGGCCCATGATGCAACTGTTCCTATTTGGAAATTTCTGGAAAGCAATGATGTTTAGGAGCATAAATTGTGTGAGCGCGCGTGTGTGTGTGTGTGTGCGCGCACGCGCGCGTTTAAACGGCAGGCTTTGGAAATGTCATAAAGTGTTATTAATGTGTGTAGTGTTGTGAAGACACTAAAATAGTGTTTTTTGTCTCTTGTTTCACGTGTAGTTTGTCAAGAAAAGCACAAATGGTTTAAGGCTTGAGAAGCAAAGGGACAGGGGTTGGGAATGCTGCACTCTGTGGACCGTTTCTTTATTTCCAGTGCAGAGCTGGTCCGTGTCTTCTGCTACAGTGGCATTTAACCTTCCTTTGGGCAGATGGATTGTTCTTTTGTTGCAGCTGCTTGTTTATTTCTTGTGTGGAGGTCAGAGGACAGCTTTGCAGAAGCAGGTTTTGCTCTTCTACCATGTGAGTCCCAGGGCCTGAACTTGGGTCCTCAGGCTTCGCAGGAATGCCTCTGCCTGCTGGGCCATCTTGCTGTCCCTTGGTGCAGTTTTGGGATTAAAGAAAAGTTGCAGGAATTGGACTACTGTTTGTCAGTTACTGACATGTTTACCTTGTCTGTTCTCTATTTCTGTAATCTATTCCTATGCAAGCATTATGGATTTTTTTTTTCCTGCGTCACTGGAGCCTTTATCCATGACCATGTTCCTTACTTCTTCAGTAGGTTTCCTAACAGGAAAATTCCTTACACGATTGTACAATGATCAGAACCAGGAAAGCAACACTAATAGACTGTGCTAATCCACTTGCAAAAAAAAACAAAACAAAAAAACAAAAAACAAAATCTCATCATTTGGAGCTGTGGAGGTGGCTCAGCCCGTAAAGGTGCTGGCCATAAAAGTCTGAGAACCCAGCGCACATGATAGGGGGTCGGAACTGACTCCATACAGTTCCTCTGACTCCGCCTGCCCCACAATAATCTCACCAGCTACCCCAGTGCTCTTCGGTGGAGTATTTTCCCCCTGACCCAAGTAACACCTTGTATTTAATGGCAGTCTTACTTTAGTTCCTTTTTGTCTGTTCAGCTCGTAGTTTATTCACTTACTAATTTATTTTATTTGCATTGGGAGGGCATGCATGTCCCAGAGTGAGCTTGTAGAGGCCAGAGGACGACGTTTGAGGGTCAGGCTCAGTTCAGCGTCTCGACCCTGTGGGTCTCAGGGAGGAACCCATGTCAGGATGGCAGCAGCACCCTTCCTGGCCGAGCCATCTCAGAGGCGTTCGTTGTTGTTTTGTTTTTCTTCTTCTTACAACAGTCCCATTTTTGAAGAACATGGGCTGGGCCGTTGTTTTATAGAATGTCTCTAAGATGAGTTGTTACTGTTTGGAAAGAAAAATATGTAAATACCAGGCTTTTCCCAGTACATCCTATCTAAGGCCAGTGCTGGGTTATTCCTGTGTTACTGGCAAGGCTATTTGAAACATTTTTGACTGGAGTCAGTCACAAGACACACACAGGAAAAAGAATTCACTCTTTTATTAGTTTGGTTTCTGTTGTTGTGATAGACACTGTCTTAGTTAGGGTTTTTCTTGCTATGAAGAAATACCATGACCACAACAACTTTTTTTTTTTATTTAAGAAATTTTTAAATTCATTTTACATACCAACCACAGATCTCTCTCTCATTTCTCCTCTTGCCCTCCTCCCCACCAAACTTCCCCCCCCCCCAGCCAACCCCCCATCCCCTCCTCCAAAGGGGTAAGGTCTCCCACGGGGAGTCAGCAAAGTCTGGTACATTAATTGAGGCAGGTCCAAGCCCCTCCCTCCTGCATCAAAGTTGAGCAAGGCCTCCCACCATAGGGAATGGGCTCCAGAGAGCCAGCTCATGCAGTGCTCCTGTTTTCCTCAGTTGTGTATGACAGCACCCAGCATGCTGTGGACTTGATCTGTGTATGTTGAATGACATGAGAGCAGTTTATTAAATGTGCATTGATGAACACAGCAGCTGTTCAGGTACACCCTGTGGCTCCTGTGCTGACCACAAAAGAACCTTCATACAGCTCGTTTTTTGAGGCAAGTTTTTATGTGGGCTAGGCTGGCCTAGAGCTGAGGCAGGCCTTACACTCCTTAGCCTACCAGCCCTGGGATACCAGGCAGGCCCTCCCGTGTCCCCTCTGATCCGATGCCTGCACATGTTTAGTGTCCTCGGGCTAAAACCCTAGCTTAGGTAGGGGGCCCTGGTGTCCATCCTCAGCACTGCAACGAAAACAAAAACAAAAGCCAGCAGACCAAGCCCAGCTATCTCTCCTCAAAAGTTTCTCCTTCATAGATTGTTTTTCACTTATTCTTTGAGAATTTCATACATTATAAAATGTGTATTAGTCATATTCACCCTCAGCTCCTCTCCATGTCTCCCTTCAAACTTCATACTCTGTTTTCAATCCACAGAGTCCAGTAAGGGCCACCAGGGTGTGCATGGATGTGGGGCCAGTCCACTGGAGCCCAGGCACTGTCGGGCTACAGGCCTGCAGGAAAAAACAACAGAAAACCCAACCCAAACCAAACGAGTCTCTCCCCGACCCCCGGCGGTCATGAGCCTGGGGTGGGGGTGGGCTTATGGTCCTCCCCTTTATCGTTACTGTCTGGTGGCTTTTCCAGATGGACAGCCACTGTTGTTATCTGTAGTCACCCTGCTGGGACTTGCAACTATGTAACTGTTACTTAGTACTGACCTGCAGACTCCCCAGGGTATGTCTCCCTCCCCAGTGCTGACCCAGGCACCCGGTTACCACCAGCTCTGGCCCAAGCCTGTGTTCGGTCCCCAACACCAAAAGAAAGAGACAAAATAGAGACTGGGGGCTGGAGAGCCGGTTCAGCGCGAGGTCTGAATTCCTTAGCATTTTGAGAAAAAGCAGGGAGTGGCCATATGCCAGCCCGGAACCCCAATGTGTGGAGCCTGGAACCCCAGTGTGTGGAGCCTGGAGACCCGAGTGTCCCTGGGTGTAGATGTAACCAACCGTCTTATTAAATAAGAAACACAGAAACAATGTAAAAGAGAAAGCCGAGAAGTCAGAGCTCAGAGCTAAAATCTCACCCTTCCTCCTGCTGTCCCAGCTTCGCGAAAAGAGACCTACTTCCTGTCGGTTCGTTTTTTTATAGTATGTTGTTCTGCCTTCTCATTGGTTGTAAACCCAAACACATGACTGCCTCGTCACTGTCTGAATGTACAGCCCCCTAGGTCTTAAAGGCATATGTCTCCAATGCTGACTGTATCCCTGAACACACAGAGATCTTATGGGATTAAAGGCGTGTGCCACCACCGCCACACTCTTGCTATGGCTCTAATAGCTCTGACCCTGAACACACAGATATCTATGGGATTAAAGGCGTGTGCCACCACCGCCACACTCTTGCTATGGCTCTAATAGCTCTGACCCCCAGACAACTTTATTTATTAACATACAATCAAAATAATATTTCAGTACAATTAGATTACCACCACACCTGGGGCTTGCTGGCTTCCAGCCTAGCTCCAAGGTTGGCGAGAGACCCTGTCTTAAAGGAATAGGGCTTTAATGGATTAATAAATAAATAATAAAATAGAGGGCATGAAGTTGGGAGGGAAATGTATATGATGTGGGAGGGGTTTTGAGGGGAGTTGGTGGGGGTGTTGGAGGATAAGTATGATCAAAGTAGACTGTATACAAGTCTGGAATTTTCAACAAATAAATATTAAAAGGAAAAAAGACCGAGACCATCCCTTCCTCTGGTCCCTGCAGGTGCACCCCCCAGCCCCCCACCCTACCCCCATGAACACATGAATAAGTAAAATTTAAAAGTGAAAGAATGGTTTGGCTGTGTCCTCCCTCACCCCAGTTCCCCGGTGCCTGTCCAGTGTGATCCTCCCCAGTCCAGGCTATGGTAACCAGTGGGTCTTGTCACGATGTTTTCCTTCCCGCTTCCCGGATGTCCTATAAATGGAATCCTACAGTGCAAAGTGCAAGGCTGAAGCCTGGCTGTCTGCCCCTGGCTTTGTTTGCAGGCGCTGGCCGCTGTCAGCATTGTGTGGGCTGCAGGGCTTATGCGTTTGGGAAGTGTTTATTAGGGCTTTGATGAAGCTTCTTGTGAATGAAAAGGCTGACCCTCAGCTGCAGCCCTGGCCCAGGAAATGGGCTTCTTCCTGCCCTTTAGTGTGTTGTATGGGAGAGTCCATGTCTTTGTGAGCCTTAGATAACCGTCTGCTGTAATTATTGCTTCCTCCAATTGAATTTCAGCCCTCAGATCTCCCCAGACAGAGCCGGACTAATGGTGATAACGTTGTTGGCAGAGTCGTCCCTGTTTGGCTCTGCTGTCTGTATTCCTGGACTCAGAATGGCAGGGAAGGGACTGGGGGATGTGCTGCAGGTCGCTGTCCTCTGAGATCAACAGGCCAACTTCATTAGAGTAGTTGTGACGACCTAGAGTAAACTGTCCCGTGCACCCCCCCCCCCAGTCAGGTCTGCAGACTCTTGATGCCCACCCCCACCCCCACCCCCAGTCAGGTCTGCTGACTGTTGATGCTTCCCCCCCCCCCCATCAGGTCTGCAGACTCTTGATATTCCCTCATAGGAGGAGGAGTGAGTAGGGTGGATCACTGGATTTAACCCTTCCTCCAACATTCTATCTGCTGTTTCCTGTACCTCCCAGTCAGATGTGTTTGCCCAGAGCCTCATGGTTTTGGTGCTAGGGTGTACAGTGTATAGAGGGTAGAAGGGAGAATCTTATCTGTGCAGCTCTGGAGAAGTCATCTATGCTGGGGTGAAGCTTTCCTGGGATGTGGCTGCTTTGGGGTCACCCAAGGTCCTGTGCTCTCTGTACGTAAGACCAGGAAACTCCTTGGTTCTCCAAGTTGGACCCTGACAGAATTATACTCTGGTTGGTGGCCGTAAGGAAAGGAGGGCCGTCTGCAACAGGATGGGGCTTCATGGCTAGTGGGCTTGCCCACTGTGCATGGAGCCCTGGGCTCTGTGTTGGGGTGGGGGAGGGAGGGGCTGTTGGCCTTGCTGGCCAGCTTGCCTAGTCTCATTGGTGAGCTCTAGGCCATTTCCTCAGCCCACCCCCGCAAGATGTTCAGTCTCCAGATATGGTACCCCAAAGAAGAGTTGAGAGTTGGCTGCAGTAATTACAACTGAAGTTGAAATTGTAGCACATTGAATTGAAACACAAAAGCTTGGCTCCTCAGGAGAAATCATAGTCTTTATGAAGGTTGTTGGGCATGTAAAATGGTTCCATGGCTCAAGAAAAACAGTATGGTGGCTCATTAGAAAAATTAATAGAATTAGCATAGTTGGGCTGGGGAGGTGGCTGGGTAGGAGTTTTAATGTGTAAGCATGAAGAACTGAGTTCAAATCCCCAGCATCCATGTAAAAGGCAGGGAATAGTCATGTACATGTCTGTAACCCCAGAGAGCTCTTTGGGGCTTGCTGATTGCCAGCCCAGCTTTTGGGTCAGTGAGAGACCGTCTCAAGGGAATAAGATCGAGAGTGACAAAGTGGAACACCCAGCATCCGCTCCTCATTTCCAGGCTCATGCCCAGGGAGTACTTTTAATAATTTAATATATACATTTAATAATCCCACTTCTGGGTATATATATGAAAGAACTGAAAATGGGACTCAGATATTTGTGCACTTACGTCCCTAGAAGTGTGATTTGTAATATCTCAACGGTAAAGGGTGTCTCAGTGGCCACCATGAAATGATTGGATCAGTGAAGGTAATTCACCCTTAAAGGGAATATTATTCAGCCCTAAAAAGGAAGAAGGAACTGCTGACACATGCTGCCGTGTGGATGAACTTGGAGGATAAAGGATTGCACTTGTCCAGAGCTCCCGCAGAGACAGCAAGCAGGAAGGTGGGCTCTGGGCCATGGAGGGGCTGTGAGAGGCATGAGCAGGGACAGAGTTCTGTCTTGAAACGTGAGAAGGTTCTGGGTGTGAGTGGCTGGTGGGGATGCTGCACCGCCAGACACAGGCTTTCATTATTGATTAATTAAGTCGTTTAAAAATTGCATACGTGTGTGTATGTGGTATGCATGCATCTCTGTGTGTGTTTGTATGTGCGTGTGGAGGCCCACGGTTGACATCAGGTGTTTCTTTGATTACTCCACCTTAAATACTGAACTCCTGATTTTCCTGTCTCTGCCTCTTGAGTTCTGGGATGACAGATGTGCACCACCATGCCCATTTTTTTTTTTTTTTTTTTTTTTTTGTGATACTGGCATCAAACCGAGTGTTTTGTTTACATCAGGCAAACACTCTACCACTGAGCCACACCCCCAGCCAGAGACGGAAGCTCTTAGGATATTTTATCATAGTTAAAATTCATTTTTGCTTTGACTGTTTAGTTTTACCACATGCCTCAGGAGAGAAAGGACCACACATTGGACAGCTCACATTTCTGTCATGGTGGAGAACTGAATCGGACAGTGTTGCTTGTCTGTGGAGTTGGCGTTGGAGGCCGCTTCTTTCCCCAGGTTTGGCTAGTGGACAGGGACCCAGTTGGTGTTGGGAGAGTTAAATTTGAGAATTTGGGAGAAATCTGGTTCCAGCTGTCCAGTTCTGCTCTAGAGTATACACAGAGAGAGGGACACACCTCAGAGGGCAGATCAGGCGCACTGTCTAGAGTCAGCCAAGCCACAGCTCCTCACGGGCAGCCTGGGAAGGGAGGGGATCAAATGAAGAGAAGAGATGACTTCCGAGTTCAGATCTCTAGAACCCAGGCAGAGCCGAGCTGGAAGGTGAGGACCGACCCCCCAGGGTTGTCCTCTGGCCTCCACACTTATTCCTGTGTCCCCTGAAATATATATATAATAAGAGGCAGTTAGGAAGTGTCGAACAGTGAGATAATGGAGAAAAGGCTGGTGGAAGGAACTGACTCCCGTGGACGAACTCAGTGACACAAACAAGGGAGCCTCTCTAGGCTGCGGAGGCGCAGCCTGCGCCCTCATCTGGAGGACCTCCTCCTTCCTCCGGATCAGGATCCTCCTTTCAAGTTGCAACAGAGCCTGAAGTGGTTACAGGTCCTGTAACCCTGTGATAGGCTGAGGCAGGAGGATGGCAAGCAGAAGGCTAACCTAGGCTTACAGAGTGAGTTCAAGGAGAGCCTGGGTAACTTCATGAGAACCTGTCTCCAAATGTAAGGACAGAGGATGTGTCTTAGTGGTAGAGCCGCTGCCTAGAATCCCCCAGTGAGGGACTGGGGGCATGGGTCGGTTGTAGAGGGCCTACCTAGAATCCACCAGTGAGGGACTGGGGTGTAGCTCAGTGATAGAAACCAGGCCTGACATTTGAGTGTCCCGGGTTCCATCCCCAACACTGTGGTATATAAGTAAATAGGTAAGTAATTAAGTCAATAAATAAAGTTATGTCAACCTACAATTAAAACAAATCACATTGAAAACAAGTGATGGAAATAACCACATCTTAGCTATGATATGGCGTTTTCAGAAAGTGTTTTCTTTTTACTTAAGTGTGTGCATATGTAACCTGAGCTGGTGCCTGTGAGCCCAGAGAGGGCGTCAGATCCCCTGGAGCTGGAGTTACAGTGAACCACCTGCTTGTTGTGGGTGCTGGGAACCGAACTCATGCCATCTGCAAAGCAGCAATGCTGGTTGGTAACTATTGAGCCGTCTCTGTAGCCCCAGGCTTAGCTTCAAAAAAGTATGGGTACCCTGGAAGTTATCGACTGCTACTGTATCTATCGTAGACAGACTGTATGGACTGTGGGAAACATTATTTAATAGTGTGTTACATTGTGTCCCCTGCCAAGGTCGCGGTTACTTGGCTTCCTGTCAGCAGCCGGAAGTTGGTGGTCGTAGCCGGCAAACGCTGTGAATGGGGTCTCCCCTCCCTCAGGTGATGGTTTGACTTTTGCCAAGTGTGGAGTTGCTTTGGGGGCTACTGTCACTTTTCACAGACCAGCCAGGCACGCGCCAAGTGCCGCTTAAGTGTGGCTGTTATTGTTGTTGTTTTGTTTGGCAGTTTGCGCAGACAGAACTTGGACAGAGTCCTTGACCAGCTGTTTGTTTTTTTCTTCTCGTCTCCAGTTTGCCCGACCATCTGTAAGTCACACGGCTGCACCGCCGAAGGCCTGTGCTGCCACAGGGAGTGCCTGGGCAACTGCTCGGAGCCCGACGACCCCACCAAGTGTGTGGCCTGCCGCAACTTCTACCTGGACGGCCGGTGCGTGGAGACCTGCCCGCCTCCCTACTACCACTTCCAGGACTGGCGCTGTGTGAACTTCAGCTTCTGCCAAGACCTTCACTACAAATGCAGGAACTCCAGGAAGCCTGGCTGCCACCAGTACGTCATTCACAACAACAAGTGCATCCCTGAGTGTCCTTCTGGCTACACCATGAACTCCAGCAAGTGAGTCCTGCGCGGGTCCGGGGAAGGAGCTGTTCTTTGGGCTCATGAGCTCTTTTGCTAGGGTGCATCCTCAGCCCTGAATTTATCACGCCTGGTGGTACACACCAGGGATCCTAGCATTTGGGAGGTAGAGGCAGGAGGATCAGAAGTTCAGGGTCATCCTTGGCTACATAGTGAGTTCAAGGCCAGCATGAGCTACATAAAACCCTGTCTCAAAAACCAGAAACATATCCCACCTCCACGAAGACCACAAAACGCTGTTGACTGCTGTTTAGAACTGATGATGAAGCCTTATTCGTTCCAACTGTGCTAAACCAGAGTGCGCTGGCTAAGAATGAGGTTGTTGTTGATAGCCGCCACTTAAATCTTTTTAATTCTGTATGTGAGTGTATGTGTTCGTGTGTGTGGGCATGTGTATGTGCAGATGAGTACATGTGAATATGTGGAAACCTGAGTGTGCAGGTTGGCATGCACACATGTATGTGTTTGTGTTCATGTGTGTGGGCACATTTGTGTGCAGGTGGGCATGTGTGTGTATGTATGCATGTGTTCGTATGTGTGGGCATGTATATGTGCAGATGGGTACACACACGTGTGTGTGTTTGTGTGTGTGTGTGTGTGTGTGTGTGTGTGTGTGTGTGTGTATGTGTAGACCAGTCGTTGATGTTGGATGTTTTTCTCAATTACTCTTTATCTTCTTACTTAGCTTTTAAAATATTTTATTATTATTCATGTGTATATATGTATGTACAGTGTATGGAGGTGGCCAATAGAGGGCGTCAGTTTCCCTTGAGCTGAAGTTACAGGTGAATGTAAGCCTCCGTGTGGGTGCCTGGAATTGAACTCAGGCCCTCTGGAAGAGCCCAGGCTCTCTTGACCACTGAGCCATGCCCCCAGCCCCACTCTATTTTTGGAGCAAAGGTCTCTCACTGGATCTAGAGGCCAGGATACTCCTGTGTCTGCTTACCCGTGCTGGGATTACAGGTGCGACTTTCCTCCTGGCTCTTTCATGGTGCTGGGGAAGCAAACCTGGACCCTCCCGCTTGCACAGCAAGTCCTTTGCCAACTGAGCGATCTACCAGCTCTCCGTAGTGTTCTTTTAAATACTGCGTCCTGGGCTTTGGTGATGGGCTTGAGCGGAAGGAAATGTTTCTCCTCCCGAACACCCCATTTCTGAGTGCTGTGCTTACAGTCGAAGGTGGAATTCTTTAATTCCTCCTGCACCCTCCTCTGGGGCTCAGTGAATCACCGTTATACCAGGAAGGTAGCCGTGTTGTCCATGTCCTGCCCCACCTGACCCAACACAAGCTGGGCACACACTGTCTTAAGGAGGGGGAGGCTTACGCCTGCACTGTTCCCAGAGCTTGGCTGTCCTGCCAAGATCAGCACCGTCAAGCCGTTTCCTACCGCTTGGGTGAGAAACAGGGCTTCTCTCCTTGGTGGCAGGTCAGGCTTCCTGTGTATACACCCCAGATGCTGTGTTCAGGGCCTCGGCTTCGTGTATGAGGTATTTTAGTGTCTGGGACCTTCACCAAGTTGTTGTTATTTTAAATCTCTTTCCTGGTTTTGGTGTTAGGGTTTAAGAGAAGGGGGCGGGGTGGGGGATGTCCAGCAAAGAACAGAAAACCAAATCAGAAACAGACGCACATTGCAAGGCCTTGAGCTGACCTGCTGACGTCAAAATTCTTCCTCTCAGACTTGGACCCTAGCCAAGTGAGCGAGCAAAAGAGAGTGTTTTGATTTTGGTGGGAAATTTTATTTCTCTGGGTGGAAAGGGCAAGAAGGAAAACAATCTTTATTTTAGCTCCTGTGAATCTTTTTTTTTTAGTGTTTATGAAACCTGAAAGTACAATATGTTTTGTTTTGCTCATTTTTTATTAAATAAATTAAAAAAAAAAACCCAAAGAAACAAAACAGCAAATATTGTTGGCCCAAATAGACCTCTACAAATCAGTCTCTGTGTCGAATGGGGCTTTATTTTTTATTTTATTTTTTCATTTCGAGGGCAAGAGGAGGTTCAACAGGAAGATCGGAGAAGGAAACATTGTTTTGTTTATCCATTTCAGTTTTTTAAGAGCAGTTGTGGGGACTGATGGTTTCTGTCAGGACCTTTATTTAAAAGACGTTGGCTTTGGGGCTGGAGAGATGACCCACCAGATCTAGCAGGAGTTTGGATTCCCAGAACGCCTGTAAATGCCAGGCTGTGTGGTGATCCACCTGTGGTCCCAGGCTGGGATTACAGTAGTTGTTAATGTTAGCACCTGTGCTGTCAGGGTTCAGTTCAGAGAGCCTTCTCCTGTGCCAGTGAAGTTCAGGGCTGCTGCCCATGTTCCCCTCTGTCAGGTTCAGGGTTATCTGGCCGTTTATTGAAGTTGTTGATTCATTTGGACTTGAATTTTGTGCAAGGTGATAGGTACGGGTCTATTTACATTCCTCTACATGCAGCATCCAGTTTGATCAGCACCATTTGTCGAAGATGTCTTTTCCCCCAGTGTCTATGTGTGGCATCTTTGTGCGTAGGTTGGCTGGGTTTATGTCTGGTCACTGTGCTTGTTTTTATACCAATACCATGCTGTTTTCACTACTACGGATCTGTAGTACAATCTGAGGTCGGGGATGGTGATACCTCCAGCATTCTTTTGTCGTTTAGGATGTTTAACTATCCTTTTGTGTGTGTGTGTTTCTATATGAATCTGAAAATTGTTTTTTCAGTTTCTGTGAAGAATTAACTGTGGTGGGATTTTTGATGGGAATTGTGTTGAATCTGTAGATTGCTTTTGGTAGGATGGCTATTTTCGCTCTATTAATTTTGCTGATCCATGAGCATGGGAGATCTTTCCATCTTCTGATACCTTCTTCAGTTTCTTTCTTCAGTGTCTTAAAGTTTTGATTATACAAGTTTTCCACTTGCTTGGTTAGAGTTACCCCAAGATATTTTATTTATTTGCTTCTTTAAGCTTACTGTGAAAAGTTTTATTTCCCTGATTTCTTTCTCAGTCTGTTTGTCACTTATATTTAGGAAGGCCGAGTGTTTGTCGTCAGCTGTAGGAGTTTCCTGGTACAATTCTTAGGGTCACATAAGTACACTATCATATCATCTGCAAATAAAGATACTTCTTCCTTTCCAGTTTGTATCCCCTTGATCTCCTTAAGTTGTCCTGTTGCTCTAGGTAGAACTCCAAGTACTATATTGAGTAGGTATGGAGAGAGTGGTCAGCCTTGTCTTGTCCCTGATTTCAGTGGAATTGCTCTGAGTTTCCTTCCATTTAAGTTGAGGTTGGCTGGGGGCTTGCTGTAAATCACACCCTTGTGTCCCTGATCTCTCCAGGTCTTTTATCATGAAGGAGTGTTGGATTTTGTCAAAGGCCTTTTCTGCATCTAATGAGATGGTCATGTGGTTTTTTTCTTTCAATGTGTTTATATGGTGGATTAAAGTATGTTGAACCATCTTTGCACCTGTGGGATGAAACCTACTTGGTTAGGGTGAATGATCTTTTCTATTTGTTCTTAGATTCAGTTTGCAGGTATTATATTGAGACTGTTTGCATCTGTGTTTATAAGGGAAGTTGGTCTGTAATTTGTTAGGTCTTTATGTGGTTTAGGTATCAGAGTAATTGGGTTTGTTTAAAGAACTGGGCAACATTCCTTCTGTTTCTTTGAAAGTCAGCTAGAATTCTGTGCTAAAGTCAGTTAGCCCTGGACTTTTTTTATTTTTGTGGTTGGGAGACTTTTAATGACTGCTTCTATTATACTAGGAGTTATAGGTCTATTTAAATTGCTTAATTGATCTTTGTTAAGAGGTATGTATTGAGAAAATTATATATATTTATTTATATATTTACATATTATTTATATATAAATGTATATATATTTACATTTTCTAATTTGGAGTGCAAGTTTTTAAAGTATGTATTTATGATTCTCTGGATTTCCTTGGTGTCTGTAGTTATGTCCCACCTTTTTGTTTCTAATTTTGTTAATTTGGATATTCTCTCTATGCCTTTTTGTAAATTTGTCTAAGGGTTGCAATCTTACTGATTTTTTTTCAAAGAACCAACACTTTGTTTCATTGATTATTTCTATTTTTTGTCTCTGTTTTATTCATTTTAGGCCAGAGTTTGATTATTTCTTGCTGTATACTCCTTTTGGATATGATTTCTTCTTTTTATTCTAGAGCTTTCAAGTATGCTATTAAGTATGAGATCTCTTCATTTTTTTTTTTTTTTTACATTTTAATTTCAATTTTTTAATGGAACTTAGATCTATATGAACTTGCCTTTTAGGACTGCCTTTGTTGTGTTATATAAGCTGGTAGATGTGTTTTGATTTAAAGTCTTTAATTTCTGTCTCGACTCATTTCTCATTCAGTGGAGAGCTGTTCAGTTTCCGGAGTTTGTAAACTCTCTGCTGTTTCTCTGTTGTAGATATCCAGCTTTGATCCGCGGTGGTCTGATAGGATGCAGGTGTTGCTTTGAGGTTTTTGTGTCTGTTGGATTTGCTTTATGTCTGCATATGTTGCCAGTTTTGGAGAAAGTTACATAATTATGTTTCAGGGAAGAAGGTATATTCTTTTGAGTTTCGGCAAAATATTTTGTCAATATCTGTTAGGTCCATTTGGTTTAAGGCATCAGTTAGCTCCAGCATTTCTTTTTTAGTTTTTGTCTGGATGACCTGTCTACTGATGGGAGTGGGTCCTGAGGTGTCCCACTGTCACTGTGTGAGGGTCCATGTGTGATTTAAGTTGTAGCAGTGTTTCTTCTTGAACTCGAGAGCCCTTGTGTTTGGTGCATAGATATTAAGAATCACAGTGACCCCTTGATGGAATTTCTGCGGTGAGTATGTAGTGTCCCTCTCTATTCTTCTGATTAGTTTTTGTCTGAAGTCTATTTTGTCCGATATTAAAATGGCTACATTGGCTGGCTTCCTAGGTCCGTTTGCTTGGAATCTTTTCCTATCCCATTACCCTGAGGTGATGTCTGTCCTTGATGTTGAGGTGTGTTTCTTGGATGCAGCTGAAGGATGGATCCTGTGTTCACATCCATTCTGTTAGTCTGTGTCTTTTTATTGGAGGATTGAGACCATCTACATTGAGAACTATTGATGAGCAGTGTTCTTTGATTCCTGCTGTTTTGTTGTGGTGGTGTGTCCCCCTATTTGATTTGCTGTTATTTATTCCCTGTGTTTTCTTGGTTGTTGTTAGCCTCTTTACGTTGACATTTATAATACTGCTTAAATTTAATTAATCATGGATTGTCTTTCTTTTTCCATCCTTGTGATTGGTAGTTTTCCTGGGTGTAGTATGCTGTGGTCCTTTAGAATGTGTAGAACATCTGTCTAGGCTCTTTTGGGCTTCACAATCTCCACTAAAAATTTAGGTCTTATTCTAATACAGCAGTGTTTCTCAACCTGTGGGTTGCAGCCTTTGGGGGTCACATATCAGAGATCCTGCATGTTAGATATTTACATTACTAGTCATAACAGTAGCAAAATTACAGTTAAGAAGCAGCAACGAAGTCATTTTATGGTTGGGAGCCACTACAACGTGAGGAAGTGTATTAAAGGATTGCAGCATTAGGAAGGTTGAGATCACTGGTTTATATGTTATTTATTCCGTTTTCTGCACAGCTGTGTAATGAGTCTTTTTCTGTCCTGCCAGTCAGCTCCCAAATAATGACATGAAGACTTCTTATTAATTATGAATGCTTGGCCAATAGCTTAGGCTTGTTCCTAACTAGCTCTTATCACTTAAAATAGCCCATTTATATTAATTTGTGTTTTATCTTCCCAGAGTCTTCTCTGTCTCTGGAAGTCCCACCTAACCTCTGCCTGCCTAGCTATTGGCTATTCAGCTCTTTATTAAGCAAATTGGCAAAGATACATCTTTACAGTATAAGCAAATATTCCACAACAGCTGGTAATAGTGTCATTTTGTGCTGGTGTCTATGCATCCGGGTGGTGTTTTAGGTGATTCTAGGTGCTGATGTCTGGTCTTGCCTTTGTCAAGTGGCTGTTCTGTTCCTTGGTTTCTGTTGTCTTCTGTGGGTCCTAGGAACGTGTGATGGCTGTGGACTGTCTTGTTGGGAGTGCTTCCTCAGGCTGGTGGGTGGCAGAGAGCAGCAGAGGTAGGCTAGGTGAAGAGACTGAGAGGGGCTTCAGGAGAGAGCTAAGGGATCCTGTTCATGCCTAGAGGTGGTGTTCCAGGGATTTGGAGGTGTGGGAAGAGGGGATTCTGCAAGTAGGTTGCAGTAAGGCAAAGAATTGTCTAGGGAGACAGGAGTCTCAGCGGAGCCCTGAGCCTGAACCAGGAGTTGGAGTCTCCAGTGAACGGAGTTGAGTTGTAAAGTCCTGGTAAGCAGGATTTTATAGGGCTGAGGGTGAGAATGGAGAGATCATGAATGATAACGGGAAGGATAGTGTGATTCACCTGCCTGAGTCCATAGTGTGTGTGGTCACTGGGGGTCCCAGTAGAGAGTTTTTCTAGGTATTAGGGGCTGACACAGAGGAATGGGGATGGGCTAGAAGTAGGGATTGAGAGGGTCCACAGTGTTAGGAAAGCTGGGTCTGCACCAAGGTTTGGGTGAGTCCTCAGGCACTGGAGTTAGGGAGTAAGGACAGGGACGAGACTGGAGAGGTTGTAATGGAGGACCAGAAGGAGAGAGGGGATTGCTTGCCTGAGTCCCAGCCAGGGATGGAATGTGATTCTTGGGGTTGTAAAGAGCAGAGTTCTGGAAACCCACATAGATTCATTGAAACACCCCACCAGCTATGGGCACACCAAGGTGTTTGGCAGGATGAGGAACTACTTCTTTCTGAAACAAGGAAACTCAGATATTTTGGGTATGTGTTTAGTTTGCAAAGTATGTGTGCATGAGTGCTTGCAAATGTGTGTGTATCAGGAAGGGGTAATTATCTAAAGTCTTTCTCTCTTCTTTGGCTGCCTCTTCTGTTCCAGCCCAGATGTTTGCACAGTGTCTGGGGTTAGTATCAGACTTCACACGTTCAAGGCTCAGTACCTTCCGAGGCTGCCCTGATTTCTGACATCAGCAGTACTTCAGAGAGCCCCAGAACACCCACGCTTCTGACCAGCTGGTTGTAAGTTTAGGAGCTTCCCTGGAATGGCTTAGAACTGAAATAAAGAATGGAGAAACTGCACATGGGCACACATCAGTGTCCCGCACATTTGTGACAGTACGAGACTGGAGGATCATGTCAGGAGTCCCGCTCTATCACTCTCCACCTGCTGCTTGGGTTAAGGTCTCTCACTGAACCTGGACCGGGACCCGGTGATCCTCCTGTCTGTGCGCCCCACCCCACCACCCAGGGCTCGGGGTCTAGGTGCACCGCCACACCTAACGTGTGAAAATGTGGGTGCTGGGGACTTAGCATCAGGTCCTTTGCTTGTGCAGCCAGCACACTCACATCCCGAGCCACCTCATCTGAGGTGCCTGAGATGGATGCTTAGAGACCATCAGGAGCGGTCATGGGAGATGAGCTTGTACACCAGTCGTGGTTGACAGGTTTTTGTTTTGTTTGGTGGTTTGTCATTCTTTTGAGATAGGGTCTCACTGTGCAGATCAAGCTGGTCTCAAGGTGGCAGTGGTCTGCAGTGCTGTGTGTGTGTGTGTGTGTGTGCGCATGCGCATGCATGTGTGTGTGTGTACGTGTGTGTGCAGGAGGCCATCACAGTGCATATACAGAGGTCTGAGGACAACTTAGCTCTCTTCTTCCACCATGTAGGTCCTGGGGATTGAACTCAGCTTGGTGGGAAGCGTCTTTACCCTAGGAGCTGTCTCAGCACTGGAGTGCTGGAACCACATATGCAAATCCCCCACACCCGCCTGGGACCAACTGTGCGACCTGACAGTGGTTGAGACTTTCATAGTCCCTGTCTTGTAGGAAGAGGGGAGACGAGTGAAAAGATGGACGCCTGTGGCTGGGCAGTTAGCTGCATCAGCAGGCAAGCACAGAGACCCGAATTCAACCACTCAAACGCACATAAAATATTATTTTAGAAACCCGAATATGATGGCGTGCACTTATGACCCCAGTTCTGGGAAGGAGGAGACAGGAGGAGACAGCCCTGGAATTCACTGGCCAGCCAGCACAGGCCTGTCAGCAAGTTCCAGGTTCAGTTGAGAGACAAGTTGGAAGGCACCTGAAGAATGACACATAAAGTTGACCTCTTATCTTTGTAAAGATGTGTGAGCGCACCCCCAACCCCCAACATCCCCCCCCCATGCACACACGTATGCGCATGGAATCCTATCATGTGGTCAGTGATTCCATGAACCATGCCTAAAGGATGAGATTCCAGGAAAAACTCTACAGGCTGGGGAGACCGCTCAGTTGGTAAAGTGCTGACTTCCGTTTGAGCCCTAGCACCCTTGGGAAAAGCTGAGCGTGGTGGTCTGTGCTTGTCATACCAGCACTGGAGAGGTGTGGCGCTGTCAGGTCTGCCCTGTGCAGAAAATGAAGGAAGTTTCTTACATCAGGAAAGTAGGGTGGTGTTTTTTTTTTTTTTTTTTTTTTTTTTTGTGTGTGTGTGTGTGTGTGAGAATGTGGATGTATATGGGTGTGCTCATGTTGGTGTGTGTGTGTTCGGATGTGGGGAGGTCGGAGGACAACCTCAGATTCTTCTCCGAACCCTACCCACTTTCTTTGAGAGGGGGTCTCTTACTGGCTTGCTCACCTGCTAGCTTAGGCTGGTGGGTCAGTGAGCACCAGGAGTCCATCTTCTCCTCCGTGCTGATCTTACAAACAGGTAACAGCATGTCTGCTATTTTTTAAAACATCTTTCATTACATCTTTACATATTGATTTTGTGTGAGCTTCACGATCAGTTGGCAGTTTGCGGTTCTCTGTCCCCCTTTCACCGTGTGGGTCCCAAGGACTGAACTCAGGTTGGCAGACTTGGTGCTTGGCTGCAAGTCCCTACCCTTCGAGCCGTCTCTCCAGCCAATGCCTGGCGTTTTTATGTGGGTTATGAGGGTTCAACCCAGAGTCTCATACTTGTGAGGAAAACACTCCACTGACTGAGCCGTCTCCCAAACCCTGGGCAATGGTTTTGTGATTTTTTTTTTTAGGGGATGATTGGTTGTTCTAAGTATGTGGGAAGCATTTGACAATGTCTGGAAATATTTTTGGTTGTGGCAACGTGGAGATGGGATGCTGTTGGTATTGATTATAGCTTGGGAATCCTGCTCTGCATCCTGTACTGTCCATGGGTGTCTCATTACCACTGTGAAGATATACTGGGTTTCAGTTATTTGGAGTGCTATACCAGTGACTTTTCTGTTACTGTGATAAAACAGTCTGACCAAAAGCAACTTAGAGGAGGAAATGCTTATTCCAGCTTATACTGCCTGCTCACAGTCTATCCTCAAGAGAAGTCAGGCAGAAGTCTGAAACAAACACAACTGAGCAGTGGTTCTCAACCTTCCTGATGCTGTGACCCTTTAATACAGTTCTTCATGTTGTAGTGACCCCCAACCATAACATTGTTTCATTACTACTTTATAACTGTAATTCTGCTGCTGTTATGAATCGTAATATAAATATCTGATATGTAGGATATCTGATATACAACCCCCCAGAGGATTGTGACCCACAGGTTGGAAACAGCTGCCATAGAGCAATGATGCTGGCTGAGTTTCTGGCTCACATACAGCTACTTTTCTTATACAGCCCAGGCCCACCTGCCTAGGAAATGGTGCCACCCACAGTGGGCTGGGCCTTCTCACATCAATCAACAATCCAGATAACTGCCACAGTCATGGTCATGGGCCAATCTGATCTAGGCAGTCCTCAACTGAGACCCCTCAAGATGACTCTAGGCTGTATCTTGCTGACAGCTGAAGCTAACTAGGACAAGGGCTGAGCTCAGTACATCTACCTTAGAGTAATAGATTAAGTCCACCGCTGAGTCCCAGTGAAGCATGCTGTATTCCAAATGGTGGGGGAAGGGACCCTGTGCACCTGATTGACCTATTTCTCTTTCTCTGATCTGCTCTCAGCTTGATGTGCACCCCGTGTCTGGGACCCTGTCCTAAGGTCTGCCAAATCCTCGATGGTGAGAAGACCATTGACTCTGTGACATCTGCCCAGGAGCTCCGAGGCTGCACTGTGATCAATGGCAGCCTGATCATCAACATTCGAGGGGGCAGTGAGTACTCCCAGGAGGGCCTGTCACTTACTGTACTCTGAGCGTGGAAGTGCATAGCCCAGGGGATTCCTCACTTTCCCTTCTCAACTTTCATGACCGTATTCACTTGGGTCCTGTGGTCTCAGCTACTCAGGAGGCTGGGATCGGAGGATTGTTTGAGTCTAGGAAGTTCAGACCGGCCTGGGTGACTTAATCTTATCTAAAGAAAAGAAACAACATAACAAACCAACAAAGAATACATCTTTCAGTGGCCCTCTAAGTAGGAGACTCATACTCGGAGTTGCCTCAAAATCCAAAATGAAAAGTTACTGGCTCTGTGTTTGCTGAAAATTCTTATTTTCCAATCTGCATCAGGAATCTGTATTCTTTTTAATTTTTTGTTAATGAATGTTTTGTCCGCATGTATGTATAATCACTGTGTCTGTGTGGTGTCCACAAAAGCCGGAAGTGGGCACTGCAGTTTCAGATGGTAGTGAGCTGCTGTGTGGGTGCTGGGAACTGAACCCAGGTCCTCTGCAGGAGCAGCAAGTGCTCTTAACTACTACTGAGCCATCTCTAGCCCCGGGAATCTGTGTTCTTGCCGATACGCACTGAGTCTGCGGGCTCACACTTGTTATCCCAGCACTCAGGAGATGGAGGTGGGAGGAGTTCAGGTTCATCCTTGGCTACAGTGTGAATTTGAAGACATAAAGAACAAGCCTCCAAGCTGGAAAAGCTTTACTGTGGGTAGGTCTGCAGGTCAGTAGGTAGAGTGCTTGCCTAGCACCCACGGGTTCAGTCCTCAGTACTATGTCTCTAGGGCACACTGGGAAAGCAGAGACCATGAAAGTCAGAAGTTCAAGGGTGTCTTTGGTTAGATAGCAAATTTGAGGCCAACTCGGGCTACATGAGACTTTGTTTCAAAAATAAAAAGAAATAAATAAAATAAAGCAAGCTTGCTGTATTGTAGATTTGCTTCAAACTCACTATGTAGCCATGGGTAACTTTCATGCCTAATCTTCCTGTCGTCACATTCTGAGTGCTGGGATAAAAGAAGGGCAGGAACACACACACACACACACACACACACACACACACACACACACACACACCAGGAGGGCATGAACACACAGATAGACAGACAGACAAACACACACACACACACACACACACACACACACACACACACACACAGACCAGGAAGGCAGGAACACACACACCCCAGGAGGGCATGAACACACAGACAGACAGACAGACACACACACAGACACACACACACAGACCAGGAAGCAAGGAACACACACAGACACACACACTCCAGGAGAGCATGAACACACAGATAGACAGACACACAAACCAGGAAGGCAGGAACACACACACACACACACACACACACACACACACACATACACACATACACACACACACACTAGGAAGGCAGGAACATACACACATACACACAACAGGAGGACAGGAACACAGACACACAGACACATAGACACACACACAGACACACACAGACACACAGACACACACACACACACACACACACACACACACACACACACACACACGGGCTGGATAAAAATTCCTGCAGTCTCTCATGGGTGCTTCCTCCTTTTTGTAGACAACCTGGCAGCTGAGCTGGAGGCTAACCTTGGCCTCATTGAAGAAATCTCAGGGTTCCTAAAAATCCGGCGCTCCTATGCTCTAGTATCACTTTCTTTCTTCCGGAAGCTACATCTGATTCGAGGGGAGACCTTGGAAATCGGGTATGTGCACCTGGCTGTGTTTGTGGCTGCCAACCAAGGAAGTTAGGCATGAGGAGGCAGCATGGGGGGAGGGAAGATGGCTCACCAGATAAACTGCTTACTTTGCGACATTAAGACCTGAATTTGACCCCAAGTTTAAAAAGGGGGGCTACTAGTGTTGGGGACCCAAGACAGGTGGACCCCTGGGACTCCTGGCCAGCCAATCCTCACCTTCTTATCAGGTTGGAGGCCAGTGAGAGACCCTGGCTCAGAAAACTACGGTGGAGGAGGCATGAGGGATGGCAGCCAGGTTTTCCTCCGTCCTCCACACTCAGGAGCACATACATGTAAACGTAGCCATGCATGTGTGGGTGCACGCACAGACGCATACACACAGACACATTCACACACACTCAAAATTTAGGACTTTTTTTTTTAAAGATTTATTTATTTACTATGTATACAGTGTTCTGTCTGCATGTATGTCTGCAGGCCAGAAGAGGGCACCAGATCTCATTACAGATGGTTGTGAGCCACCATGTGGTTGCTGGGAATTGAACTCAGGACCTCTGGAAGAGCAGCCAGTGCTCTTAACTGCTGAGCCATCTCTCCAGCCCAGGACTTTTTGAAAACCCAGCTGAGCCAAAACGAAGTGTCTTTTAGGTGTTAGTCCCTGTGACATTCCTGATCCTCATCTAGCCGAGAAATACAAAGTCTACTCTACAGTCTTCCTGGGGGAACCAGAGGGTGCTGGCTGGGGTTTGCTAATGGCGTGTGCATCTGTCAGAGCTGCTCTGAGGATGGAGTGTGATAAATACCCGGTCACAGCCATGTTTGAAAACTTATTGGTTCTGTTAATACAAAACTCCTACTCTGACCTCGGAGGGGTAAGAGAGAATTTATTTTCGAGTCAATTATTAGTAGCATGGCCCAGGAACACTGATAAAGGTAATCCCAAACTACATATTCCAGTGTAGTGACAATCTCATGCAGTTTTTATAGTAATAGAATACAAAGTCACAAACCAAGGCACTTTGAAAGGACAGTGGTAGAAACATTGAAGAGATGAGTAGCAATAAACCAGGAAGTCTCTGTTCAGATGTCATCTGATGACATTCTTGGTCTTTGATTGATGGAAGCTAATGGTCCGATGTGCTAGTACATTCCAAAAGGTTTACATGCCAGTCACGAGGACGTTAGTCAGGCTCAGAGGTGGGCAAGGAGTGGCCGTTAAGGGGTTAAAGGCAGACCAGGATAAATCGTAGTTAGGCTTTGGACCTGCAACACTCCAACCTCTCCACAGTTATTAAAATTTTAATCAACTAATCAGCCCTGTAGACGGTTCAACATCAGGTGTTATGTCCATGGTGTCCCCGCCTCCCTCCCCCCAGGAACTTTTTTCACCAGCGTCTTAATGGAGACTGCACCTGCGTTGAGATGTTCATCTTTCCTGGCCCCTGGAATTCCACCTCCTCCAGGCTTCCTCCCAGCCACCCGGGTGTCCTTTCTCATTTCCCTCTCAGTCCCCATTCATTTTCTGAGCTGGAGTGTGGGCTCCCAGTCATGGCCCGAGTCTTGGGATCTCGCTCTACATAAGCCGAAATACTGAGTCCTGATTCTCTTCTTCCCCACCACCCCAAGCCTGTCTCTGTAGCTTGGCCCAGGTGACCTCTGGAAGCGTCAGGCACAGCAAGTGCCCTTCTGACACATTATCCGTCCTTGTTTCTGGGACTCTCCACATCCCACAGACCCCGCTTAGGCTGATCAACCAAACAAATCCAGCGTGTGGTGCTCTGAAAAGTAGAGGTGGACTCATGAGCACGAGGATCATTGAGAAATGCAATGGAGAAGTTAGATTCTGTGTTTCTCAGGGCACAGACGGGTGCCTTGTCTCCAGTCCTGCAGCTGTCAAAGGAACAGCAACTAGGGAAAGGGGCGGAAGGCCACTCTGGGTGGCTCTGCCGGTCCACGCTGTGTCGTAAAGCAGAGCTACCCAGCTGGGCACCTGGGAGGTGGAAGCAGGCTAATCTCAAGGCCAGCCTGGCCTGGTCTGTGCAGTGATTTCTAAGTCCAGCCCAGGCTACAGAGTGAGACCGTGTCTCAAAACCATTTAAAAACAGACAGACAGACAGACAGACAGACAGACAGGAGCACAACACAAAACCAAACCAAACATGCTTGAAAACTTCCATACTTTTTGTCGCCAAACTTGATTTCTGTTTCTATTTTTATTGTCAGACCTGGGTCACAGCCCCCCATCCCCATCCAAAACCCAGTCTGACCCTCACCTCCGCTTCCCCTCTACCTCTTCCTGTGGTATTGTGTTCCCCAAAATATTGTGCACCCTAATAAACTTATCTGGGGTCAGAGACAGAACAGCCACTAGATACAAAGGCTAGAAAATGGTGGCACTCAAACCTTTAATCCTAGCACTCCAGAGGTAGAAATCCCTCTGGATCTCTGTGAGTTCAAGGCCACATTGGAAACAGCCAGGCATGGTGACACACGCCTTTAATCCCAGAAAGTGAGTCTTTAATCCCAGGGAGTGATGGTAGAAGGCAGAAAGATATATAAGGTATGAGGACCAGAAACTAGAAGAATTTGGCTGGTTAAGCTTTTAGGTTTTGAGCAGCACAGTTCAGCTGAGAACCATTTGGATATGAGGACACAGAGGCTTCCAGTCTGAGGAGACAAGATCAGCTGAGAAGTTGGCCAGATTCATGCTACATCTTCCTCTTCCTCTGTCTTTGCCTCCTCTTTCTTCTTCAGCTCCTTTTCTTCTCCCTTATTTTGTCATATTGGGAGTTAAATCTGGTGCCTGGTGCATGCTAGGCAAGCACTCACCCCATGACCCACAGTCCAGCCCCTCACTGGGGGATTCTAGGCAGAGGCTCTACCCCTGAGCCACACCCCTAGTCCCTCACTGGGGGATGCTAGGAGAGTGTTCTTCATATTCCTGGCCATGAAGACTTGTCAACTTCCTTGTTCTCCACAGTCCCAAAGATAATTTTTGAGTCTGTGCTAAACACGTGGCTAGAACTAGGCCTTTAGCACCGAAGAGGGTCACCTCCAGGCATGGCCCTCGTTACCTAGTTTTTCATTTTACTTAACTATGATATTTAACATTTTTGAGAATT
The DNA here is from genome assembly GCF_049852395.1 of Peromyscus maniculatus bairdii. Taxonomy (NCBI): domain Eukaryota; kingdom Metazoa; phylum Chordata; class Mammalia; order Rodentia; family Cricetidae; genus Peromyscus; species Peromyscus maniculatus. The sequence goes on from NC_134874.1 coordinate 50,778,001, forward strand.
TCTTATACACATATAGTGTATTTTTTTTTTATCACAACCAGCCCTTACACCTCCCTCTTTCTCCTCATAGACCCACCCCACCCCGACTCCCTCTCAAGTTCATTTCTTCTTTTTTTTTTTTTTTAAACAAAATTACAACCCATTGAGTGTGCTTTGTGGCCCCCGCCATCTTGGAATAGAAGAAGATGGGCTGGGGAGTGACTGGCAGTGTATGTGTGTCTCTGTAGGAACTATTCTTTCTACGCCTTGGACAACCAGAACCTCAGGCAGCTCTGGGACTGGAGCAAACACAACCTCACCATCACTCAGGGCAAGCTCTTCTTCCACTACAACCCCAAACTCTGCTTGTCGGAGATTCACAAGATGGAAGAAGTTTCCGGAACTAAGGGCCGCCAGGAGAAGAACGACATTGCCCTGAAGACCAATGGGGACCAGGCATCCTGTAAGTCCATTCATCCTTCTGTCCCCAGTGCCTGCCCTCTGCCAGCCACTGTCCCAGCCCCCAGGAAAGTGCCATTGTCCTTTGTTGAGCTACAGCTTTCTGTGAGAGGAATTTTAAAATAACAAAGGCAGTTGTGTGTATGTATGTGCATGTGTGTATGTGCGCGCGCACGTGTGTGTGTGTGTGTGTGTGTGTGTGTGTGTGTATGCATGCATGTCTGTGTACAGGTGTGTGTGTGTGCGTGCGCACATGTGCATGTCTGTGTACAGGTGTGTATGTGTGTGTGTATGTGTGTGTGTGCGCATGTGTGTGCGCGCGCGTGTGTGCGCGCGTGTGCATACATGTCTGTGTACAGATATGTGTGTGTGTGCGCGCACACGTGCATACATGTCTGTACAGATATGTGTGTGTGTGTGCGCACACGTGCATACATGTCTGTGTACAGATATGTGTGTGTGTGTGTGTGTGTGCACGCGCGCGCGCGCGCGCGCGCGTGCACACACACATCTGTGGAGGACAGAGGACCTCAGCTGTCATTCCCTAGGCATCAGCCACTGTTTTTCTTTTTTAGTAGATAGGGTTTCTTGCTGCCCGGAGCGCACCAATAGACTTTGTGGGCTGCAGAGAACCACAGGATCCGTCTTTCCGACTTTTTCAGTGCTGGGTTAGGAGTGTACATCACTGTCTTAGTCAGTGTCCTATCGCTGTGAAGAGACACATGACCAAGGCAGTTCTTGTAAAGGGAAGCGTTTAATTGGGGGCTGGCTTGCAGCTTCAGAAGCTCAGTCCATTATCATCATGGTGGGGAGCATGGGGGCAGACAGGCAAGCATGGGGCTGAGAGCTTACATCCTGACCCATCGGCAGCAGTAGAGAGGAGAGAGAAAGTAGGCCTGGCATGGGCTTTTTAACCTCAAACCCCCATCCCATGACACACCTCCTCCAACAAGGCCACGCCTCCTAATCCTTCCCAAATATTTCCACTGGGGACCAAGCATTCAAACATATGAGCCTATAGGGGCCATTCTTATTCAAACCATCATATTCCACTTCCTGTCCCCCATAGGTTTGAAGCCATATCATAATGCAAATCAAAAGCCTCTATGGTTTTCCACAGTCTCAACTCTGTTTAAAAATCCGAAGTCTCTCCTGAGACTCAAGGCAGTCTCTGAAATATAACCCCCTGTAAAATCAAAATAAAAAAGCATATCACATACTTGCAACATACAGAGGCAGAGGATATCCTTACCATTCCAAAAGGGAAGAAAGGGAGCATAGTGAGGAAATACGGGACCAAAGCAAGCCTGAAAACCGGCTGGGCAAACTCCAAACTCTGTGTTAGATGGCTCTTCCTTTGCAGCTTTGCTGAACGCAGCACACTTCTCTCTCTCGGGCAGATGTCCCATGGTTCTAGCATCTCCAACATCTTGGGGTCTCCAGTGCCATTTAGACTTCATCCTCACAGCTCCACACAATGGCCTGGCCTGGCCTCCATGCAGGGACTCCCCTGTTTCACTAACTGGGGACCAGGCATTCAATCCTACGAGCCTGTGGGGGCCGTTCTCATTCAAACCACCACAGCTGTGACGACTGGAGGTTTTTTTTTTTTTTTCCTTTTTTTAAATGAGGGTTCTGGGGGTGAAACTCAGGTCCTCAGCCTTACAAAGCCCAAGTAAACTGTCTTCCCAGCCCGCAAGAGGCAGGCCTTATGTGTCTCATGTGAGTCAGTTGCACAAAGCACAGTGTGTGATGCCGCATAAACATAAAACTATGCTGAGGGTGTCAAGGTTGATGACATCTGCGGCAGTCTCGGTCACCTGGAAAGCAATGACAAGGTGAAGTTTGGGGCTGGAGAGATGGTTCTGTTGCTCTGACGAAAAGCATCTTGGGGGAGAAAGTGTCTATTTTATCTTATATTTCTAAGGCACAACCCATCATTCAGGGAGGTCAAGGCAAGAACCCAAGGCAGGAACTGAAGCAGAGACTATGGAAGAGTGCTGTTTGTTGTCAACTAATTTTCTTATATAGTCCAAGGCCACCTACCTAGGGATGGCTCTGTCCACAGTGGGCTGGGCCCTTCACATCAATCATCAATCCAAAAAAAAGTTTCACAGATATGACCATAGGCCAGTCTGATGGAGGAAGTTCTTCAATTGAGGGTCCCTCTTCCCAGGTATGTCAAGTTGACAACCAAGATTAGCCATCATACCTGCACATACATGAGCATGCATAAACATGCACACATACACATAAAAAAGACCTCAAACATGGCTGACTAGGTGTCCTTTTTACATTGGCATGGATCATCCACGAGTTACTTGAGCATCTTATTTGGTTGAGTCTTCAACACCTAATTGATCTGCTCACTTCCTTCCTACCTTTCAAACTCAGGAAGACCAGTTCTCTGCTTTTGTGGGTGAGACCCATGTAAGCAGATTATATACACCCCCCCCCCCCGTTTTAATTTTCAGCTTGACACAATCTAGAATCGCCTGCAAAAAGATAATTGTAACGGAGGAACTGTCCAGATCAGGTTGGCCTGTAGGCATGTCTGTGGAGCATTTTCTTGGTTGATGGTTGGTCATTTTGGTGGTTTTTCGCTGGCCTGGAGCTCATCAAGGAGGCTTTGCTGGCTTGGGGTTTGTTTTGACTGTTAGTTGAGGTGAGAAGAGCCATTTTATGGACTGGATCTTGAACAGTGTGAGAGTAGAGAAAGCTTGCTAAGTATAGGCAGCAAGCAGGCATCACCCATGCGTTCATCTCTCTCTGCTATTGGTGGATGATGAGCTGTGACTGACGGCTTGAGTTCCTGCCTGATTCCCCTGAAATGATAGATTCTGACCTGGAATTGTAGCCAAACAACTCTTCTCCCTCGAGTTGCTTTTTGTCCCAGTATTATATTACAAAATGAAACTAGGTCGTCTCCCTCCATCCCTCATTCGAATCCCTCCAAGAAGCGGGAGGTTGAATACATTGCTCTGAAGCGAATTACCAATTGCCTGACTTTTTTTTTTTCCCTCTTGAACTTTTCTAGGTGAAAATGAGTTACTTAAATTTTCTTTCATTCGGACATCTTTTGACAAGATCTTGCTGAGGTGGGAGCCCTACTGGCCCCCCGACTTCCGAGACCTCCTGGGATTCATGCTCTTCTACAAAGAGGCGTAAGTCAAAGGAGGTGGACTATTCATTGTGCTCCTTGTTGCAGGGACAGACACAGCCCTTAGGGAGGATTTGTCTTGACTCACAGCTTGTGTGGTGGGGATGTCATGGTAGCATGAATCAGCTGGATACATTGCATCCACAGTCAGGATGTGGAGAGATGAACTGGTGCTCAGTTCACACTCTCCTTTAAAATTAGATACTATTCTAAGTGTATGGTTTTAAGTTTCTTTTATATTTATGCAGTGTATTTTGATCATATCCATCCACCACTTTCTTCCTCCAACATGCACTGGTGTGTCCACTCCATTGCCCTCCTATCTTCATGTCCTCTCTGGTGTTGGCAATTCACTAACCTGAATCCGGTTAGTGCTGCCCACCTGTGCATGCGTGTGGAGCTATCCGCCGGAGACTGAGCAACCTACCAGTGTCCATGTTCCCAAAGGGGAGTGACTTAGACTCCCTTAGCAGCTACTCCACCACCCATGCTGGAATGTTGACTGGTACAGGCAACCACAGCTGGTCTGAGTGATGTGTGCAGCAGCCATACCATGTCCAGAAGTCAGCATTTCACAGCTCTCCTACCCATTATCCAGTGTTCTCTTCTGGCCCCCGAAGGCACATGCATACAATTACACACACTCGGATACACATTCACACTTTTCAGAAAGCCATGAATTTTGGAATGTACTTGAAATCCCATCTCTGAGGAAGCAGAAATGGGCAGATCTTTGGGGTCTCTGGCTAGTTAGCCTAGCCTATGAGGTGAATTTCAGGCCAGACATGATCACTCTGTCTCAAAACACAAGGTTGGAATCAAGTGTGAATGTCATTAATCCCAACACTGAGGAGACAAGAGGCCGGCAGACTTCTGTGAGTTTGAGGACAGCCAGGACTGGAGTCTGTCTCAACAAGAAAAACAAAACAAAACAAAAAACAAAAAACAAGATAGATGGCACCTGATGGTATCCTCCAGGTCCATGCACATACACTTATAACGTGCATTACACACACACACACACACACACACACACACACACACACACACGCACACGCACACACACACATGCACACACGCACACCAAACCAAAGAGGAAAGAAGGGAGCCTCTATCTCGTGACCCTCCAAGGCCCCCACTCTACTTAGTGCTTCGATTGACATCTACACAGTGGCAGCTTACCTCCCCCTCTTGTTTTTCAAAGCCCTTATCAGAACGTGACGGAGTTTGATGGACAGGATGCTTGTGGCTCCAATAGCTGGACTGTGGTCGATATTGACCCTCCCCAGAGGTCCAACGACCCCAAGTCTCAGACCCCGAGCCACCCTGGGTGGCTCATGCGAGGCCTCAAGCCCTGGACTCAGTATGCCATCTTTGTCAAGACCTTGGTTACCTTCTCTGATGAGCGCCGGACCTACGGAGCCAAAAGTGACATCATCTACGTGCAGACAGATGCCACCAGTAAGTGTGTCCTGTGAATATGGGTTTGCTGTGGAACTGACTCTCTGGCCTTTGGTAGGCAATTTGGTGATGTCCTGTGACAGGCTTTCTTCTGTGGTCGGCGTCTGGAGGAGCTAAGGGCTGAGGCTTATATTTTCAGAGGATAACCTGGTAGCCATGAACTACCTCAGAGTTCAGGAGTTCACGCTTGGGCTGGGAAGATGGTTCAGTGAGCAAGATTGTGTGCTGTTCCCATCAATGACATGGAACGCTGGGTATGGCCACGTTCATGCCTCAGAGTCCTGGGCGTCAGGGGTGACCATGTGCATGTCTGTAACCCCAAAGCACTGTGGCCCAGGGGTGACCATGTGCATGCCTGTAACCCCAGGATCCTGTTTTGAGAGAGAAGGTAGACAGTGATAGAATAAGGTGCCTGACTTCCTCCTCTGACCTCAGCATGTGCACAGACACTACACATCTAACACACACATGCACACATACACACTTCACATAATAACACACACACTACAATTAACACACACACAGCACATATAACACAATACTATATGTAACACATGTTCACACATGCACACCTATCTATCTCATGTAAATGCTCACATATCACATATAACACACACGCACAGGCACCACATATAACACACACACATACTGCATGTAACACTCACATAGACACCACATGTAACACACATATATGTGTATAACCACCACATATAATGTGCTCACACACCACATATGACATACATGTACATGCACATTAGTACACATGCACACACACCACACATGCACACACATAAACACATGCATGTACATATATACACAGAAAACGTGTACATACATATAACATGCACATACACATATAACACCAAACACATGTAGCACATACCTTCTTGAACTCAGACCAGCTGTGATTACCTGCACAAGACTGTCTTCGACATCTGTCACGGGGAGGGAGAGGCAGAGCATGGTGGTGCCCACCTTTAATCTTGCCCTTGAGAGGCAGAGGTAGACGGATGTCTGTGAGTTCAAGCCCAGCCTGGTCTAAGTAGTGACTTCTAGGCCATCCTGGGCCACACAGTGAGAGCTGTCAATCAGCAAATAATTAAAAAAACGAGAGCTAGACCTGGTTATACACACCTGTAGTCTTATCACTTGGGATGCTGAGGCAAGAGAATTGCTGTGTTTGAGGCCGGGCTGGGCTACACATCAAAACCTTCTTACAACCTCAACACAGCACAAAGTAATAGTGAAATGCTTGGGAGATGCAGGCAGGTGGATCGGGAACTCAGGGTCTTCTCTATCTATGTATTAGGTTTGACGCCAACTGGACTGTGTGAGATTTAGCGCAAACACATCCAAACCAAGGAGAAACTCGCAGGAAATAACCACGAAAGAAGCTTCTCTTACTGTCTGTTACTTTACTTGTCCTGTTTTATTATGGCTGTTGTTATTTTCTGTTAGTTATGAATGAAGTTTATCATATGGGGGAACTGATGGTTCAGTGCTGCATGTGGTTTCAGATAGCCACTGCAGCTATGAAATGTGCCACGTAGACAAGGGGACTGCTGCATGCTTTCTCTATGCTGTCACGAAAACTTCAAACATGAAAATAATGCCTCCGTGTGCGCGCCTCGCTTCTACAAGGTGTAATCTTGTCTAACATGGAGAGAGTGCCTTCGTGTGAGCGCCTCGCCTCCACATGGTGTAATTTCACTCTCGTCTCCCCCGACCTTTAGTTTTCTATCTTTTTTCTTTAGGGTGTAGTGTCTCATAGCAACTTAGTTATTTTTCTGCCAGGATTAACTCCTCTTCTTAGCTAAGTAGTCTTCAAGTAGGGAAAATTCTGTGCCTCCCAAGGAAGGGAGGACGCCTGGCAATGTCCGGTCACAGCTGGGAAGAGGAGTGGCTGACAGGGAGTTGTCTGCCCCACATGTCACATGCACAGAGTAAGCAGCCCCTCACAGCTCACAGGCTCTGCTGCTCCAGCTTCCTCACCAGACACTTCACTAGAAGCTCTCACCTTGCATCTACCGAGATTAGTTCCCAGAAACTTCTACCTTCCTGGTCTTTGCACACTTTTTGCTTTTGCCTTGAGAGCTCCGTGCCCTTCCTCTCCAACTCTCTCAGCCTCCAACATTCTGTGTGTGGCATATGCCGGAGGTCGACGTTGGAGTCTTCCTCAGTTGTTTTCTACCTTATGTATTGTGGCAGGGCCTCTCAACGAAGCCAGGGCTTGCTGATCTCTGCCTCTGGCTGCTGGGTTATAGGTAGGCTGCTACAGCCCTCGCTGCTGGGCGCTTCTGTGGGTGCTGCGGATCTGAACTGTCCTTATGCTTCTGTGGCAAGTGCTTTACCATTGGGCCATCTCCCTCGCCTCAGGTAGCACCGTTCTTCAGAGGGAGAGTTTAGGGTGACCTGAAGGCTGTTGCAGGACAGCCGAGTAGCACCATCTGGGTATGTGGCTTGGTTGGTAGAGTGCTTGCCCAGCTTGTATGAAGCCCTAGGTTAAATCCCCAGAACCACATAAACCAGGTATGGTGGTGCATGTCTTTCTTCCCAGCATATAGGAGGTAGGTAGGAGGATCCGGAGTTCAAGCACATCCTTGGCTACCTTATCAAGTTTGAGGCTAGCCTGGGCTACATGACAGCCTGTCTTAAAAACAAACAGATACAGTTCAATGATTTCAAGTGCTTTCAGTGACTGGGTTTGATTTTTGTGCCCATGTTAACCAAAATTCATCTCTTCCGTCGATTCTCTTTTGGCCCCAGGAACATCTTTCTAGTGCCCACAACAGCAAGAGCTTTGGCATCTGTCAGAGCCAAAGTCTGTGGAGTAAATGACACATGGTGGGCACATAATCCACAGCATGAATGGACGGACAGTCACTCCTGCCCGGGCTGGGCGAGCATTTAACCATGTCTGCTTTTCTCTGATGTTCAAGAACTCCAGCCAACAAAGCTGTGGATTCAGCTGGGCCACTTCCCACTGCTCAGGGGCACCCGACAGCTCACACACTCTCCCTCACGGCAGCTTGTTTCTTTTCTCCTTTACAGATCCTTCTGTCCCCCTGGACCCCATATCGGTTTCTAACTCCTCCTCTCAGATTATCTTAAAGTGGAAGCCCCCCTCCGACCCCAACGGCAACATCACTCACTACCTGGTCTACTGGGAGAGGCAGGCCGAGGACAGCGAGCTGTCCGAGTTGGATTATTGTCTCAAAGGTGAGCGCTGGCAGTTGTCATGGGGTTGGCAGTGTCCCGGTTCTCTCATGGGGACACAAGCCCCTTTTCCCGTTTTCCAGGGTGCCTGCACATGTACACACATACATGTGCACACATACTCATACTCCACTCTGTCTCACATAAGGCACACTTGTGTGTGTGTGCATGTATGTGTAGAGGTCAGAACAACTTTGGGTGTATGTCCAAGAATGCTGTATACCTTGTTTTTAAATTTTTTCTTGGTTTTTGAGACAGGCTCTCACAGAGACCACGGTGGACTTAAACTCACTGTTTAGCTGAGGAAGACACTGGGTTTTTTGCTCCTCCTGTCTCTCCCTCCTGAGTGTTGGAGCTACAGGACTATACCACCAGGCCGAGTTGTGCAGGGCCAGAGACTCAAGCCCAGGGCTGAGTGGGTGCTAACATTACACCACCAGAGCCACACCCCCATCCCATGTTTTCTCTGAATTAAAAATATTTTATTCCATTTATTTATTTACCTAGTTTCTCTCTGTGTGGACACACATGTGCTGTGGCATGTGTGGAGGTCAGAGGACAGCTCACACGAGTCTGTTGCCTTGTCAGCCACGTGGGTACCAGGGATCAAACTCAAGTGATCAGGCCTGGGGGCAAGCTCCTTCACCTGCCGAGTCGTCTCTCTAGCCCCTCTGTTTTTAAGATTTCAGTACCGTGCATTGAACCCAGGGCCTCGTGCGTACCAGGCAAGTGTTACCCCTGAGCTATAGCCCAGCCCTTGCCTTGTGGATTTTTATTTTTATTTGAGACAGGGTATTTCACTGTTTGGGTAAGCAGGCTAATCTGGCTAATGAGTGACCCTCAAGATTCCACCTTTTTCCACCTCACTGGGATTACAAATATACACCACCACAACCAGCTTTTCACATGGGTTCTGGGGATCAAACTCAGGTCTCTGTCTGAGCCATCTCCCTAGTGCGTACACATCTTTAGACATTGCACACGGATCCACACTCACCATCTCCCCAGTGCGCAGACATCTTTAGACATTGCACATGGATCCACACTCACCATCTCCCCAGTGCTCACACACATCTTTAAACATTGCACATGGATCCACACTCACCATCTCCCCAGTGCACAGACACATTTTAAGGCATTGCCTGTGAATGCAATTACCATCTCTCTAGTGCACACACACGTTAGACACTGACACAGACCCACACTCACCATCTCCCCAGAGCGCGTGCATGCACACACACACACACACACACACACACACACACACACACACACATTTTTGGACATTGCACATGGCTCCACATTTCGGAGGCTGCTGAAAATCCCAGACAGCGCTGTGTGACGAGCACTTTCCGCATGTTCAAAGCCCTGGGTTCAGTTCCCTGGCCTGTAGGACAAACAAGGACTAGATATATTGGTGGAACACATTCAGTGTTTCATTCAGCTGTGAACCACGCAGTGCACAGACATATATAAAATGTGTAGAAAGAAAATCTGAATAGCGACTGTCTTCACCCCTTCCCTGTGGTGGAAACATTCGGAATCTTTTCAGCACTGGTTGCAGTGGCTGAGGTGTGAGCGCACAAGCACAGTGGAGAAGCAGAGTGGACCGAGCTTACGGAGTAGCAGTCGTATCGACTGTCCTGGAGCTGCCGTTCATGGTCACTGTATTGTGTATCTAAAAGTGGGTTATCAGAACAGAACCCTCACAGGGCAGCAAGCTGGCTCAGTGGATGGAGGCGCTTGCTGCCAAGCCTGATGACCTGAGTCTGCTCCCTAGGACCTACATGGTACAAAGAGAGGACTCACTGCCAAAAGTTATCATCTGACACCCCGCCCCCCCCCCCACAGACACACTGAATTTATTAACAAAACAAAACAAAACAAAACAAAACACCACAACCCGCCATCGGATCAGAGGAGGTGAAAATGTTCTGTTCACTTAGTTGTTGCCTTTGTCTCTGATTCGTTTTCAGCCAGCAGTGTCTTAGCCTGTGACCTTGCAGAAGCAGGCCAAGGGGGCTGCTGGAGAGGTGTGGCTGAGGTCTGTGCTCTGATCCACCCCGGCCCTGGCATCTGGTTTTGGCCAAGTCACACAGCAAGTAGTCTGTCTCCTTTTGTGGAGAAGGGGCGGAGGACAGATGATTCCTGGGAACAGTCCCAACTCTAAGATCATGTGGTATATGCATGCCGGTGACATCATGCCTGCCCGGGCCAGGATCACCAGCTTGATTTATCTCCTTGCATTCTTTATATAACTCGAGAGCAAGTCCAGTCCTGGGCTCAGCTCTGACCTGTTGGCTCTGCATTTGAGTATACGAAACCACCTGCTCTCTATGCTTCCAGCAACGCCAAAATTTTAGTTTGTTTTGTTTTGTTTAAAAGAAAAAAAAAACCGACTTAAAAAAAAGTTTGATTTTGTTTTTGTTGTTTGTTCTTAAACAAGGTTTCACGCGACCCAGGTTGGCCTCACACTCACAGTGTAGCCCGAGGATGACCCTGATCATCCTGTCTCCACTGCTGGAGTGCTGCGATGACAGGTGTTTCCTACTATGCCGGGCTAACCACAGGAGACTTTCAGGGCTGAGGCTGTAGCATGGTTGGTGGAGGGAGGGCTCCCTCCTCAGCAGCACACAGACCCCGTGTGGTGGCACAGGCCTGTAACTGTAGCATTTGGGAGGAGGAGGCAGGAAGGTTGGGTGTTTAACATCATCCCTACCTACATAGCAAGCTTGAGACCATTCAGAGCTATGTGAGACCCTGTCTCAGAACAAACATAAAACCACTTTAAATCCATGAGTACGACAGGACTGTTTGAAAATGTTTAAATATTTGATCATCACAGAATTTATTTGCACATGCATGTATAGGTTTGTGTGAAGGCGTAGACATTTCTGGTTGTGTGTTTGGAGTCTGACTGGGCCATCTCCCCAGTGTTCACATACACATTTTTAAACATTACACACAGATCCACACTCTGCTGGAGACATACACAGGGCTGTGTTTGAGGTTGATGTTGGCGGCTTGCTCTGTGGCTTTCCACCTTATTTTTTGAGGCAAGGCGTATCCCTGAATTCGATGCTTACTGATTTGGCTAGCCTGGCTGGCCAGCGAGTTCCAGGGATCCTCCTGTCTCTACTTTCCCAGCACTGTAAGGGGAGTGAGATGTGTGTTGTTATGTCTGGTTCTTATGTGGGTGCTGGGGATCGAACTCAGGTCCTCAAGGTTGAGTGACAGTCACCTTACCCATGGAGCCATTTCGCCAGCCCACAGGAGCTTATCCCATGGGGAGGCCTAACAGTAGTCAAGTTTATGTGGATGAAGGCGGAGTGTGGAGGAACTGGAAGTCAGTGTTGAATGAGGACAGGGTTTCAGTTTGGTTAGACGAGAAAGTTCTGGAAACGGGTAGAAGCAATGATTGTGCCGCCCTGTAAACAGACAGTGCCACTCACTCTATACCAACACATGGTTTCAGTGGTAACATTTTGTTTATTTAATCCTAATTTCAATAGTACACACAATAAATGACCAGTAGTAGCTTTCTGTTAGTGCCACCCATTGATTTCTTTTTACTGTGGTAAATTCGGGGCTGAGGAAATGATGCTGGATAAAATGTTTGCTGTATAAGCACAAGGGCCTGAGTTTGGATCCCAACACCCATGTAGAAAGAAGCTGGGTGTGGCGGCGTGCATCTGTAACCATCACTCTGGGGAGGCAGAGACAGGCAGATCCCCGGAGTGTGCTGGCCAGCCAGGCTAGCAAGGCAGGAAGTCCAAGTTAAGTGAGAGACTCTGTCTCAGTAAATAAGATGGAGGACTGGCAGATGTATCCGTGGTAAAGGCGTGTGCTGCCAAGCCTTACAGACTGACTTTAATCCCAGAATGCACATGGTGGAAGGAGAAAGTTGTCCTCTGACCTCCACATGCACACCTTGGCTTGTTCACCTCCCCTATAAATTAGTTTAATAATAATAGTAAAAAAGATGGAGAAATGACCGTAGAAGATGTGATATCAACCTCTGGCATCTGTATTCACCCAGATGGTGAGAGTACACAGATACAGGTAATACAAACACACACACACACACACACACACACACACACACACACACACACAGAATGCAGACACACACAGCAACTTCTAACTCCTGGTGTCAGAAGACTGGAGTTTGACTCTTTGGGAGGGTGAGGAAGAATGAGAGGCCCGGCCAGTCTAGGGTGCAGAGTGAGCGCACAGTGCCAGACTAGGAAACACAGCGAAGCCCTGTCTGGAAAAGTGAGAGGCGTCTGGAGACCTGACCTGTGATAGAGTGTTTGCCTGGAACCCGCAGTGACGGGCTGTGGCCTGGGGAATGGCTCCCAGGGTGGGCCTCGGGCCTCGGTGTGTGTGTGTGTGTGTGTGTGTGTGTGTGTGTGTGTGTGCGCGCGCGCGTGGAGGGTGCTTCCTGTCAGGTGTATGTGCGTTTACATGTGTGTGTGTATGGTGTGTGTGTGTTCTGGGGGAGATTTGAGCCATCTGCTCTGCCTCTCCCTAGGGCTGAAGCTCCCCTCCCGGACCTGGTCCCCGCCTTTTGAATCTGACGATTCTCAGAAGCACAATCAGAGCGAATACGAAGACTCAGCCAGTGAATGCTGCTCGTGCCCGAAGACTGACTCTCAGATCCTGAAGGAGCTGGAGGAGTCTTCCTTCAGGAAGACCTTCGAGGACTACCTGCACAACGTGGTCTTTGTCCCCAGGTCAGGACTTTGCATGGGCCGGCCGGCCGGCTCTCTTTCTGTCTCTCAGCGTGGTGTTGGAGAGGGCGCCATTACTCAGGGACTGAGGCGAAGTGAGCTCCAGAGACTGTGTGTGGGGAGGTGGTTGGAGGAGAAACAGTTTGTTTGTTGGGGAGGTGGCTCAGTTAGGAAAGTCTTTGCTTTAAAAGCACAGGGACTGAGTTTTGTCCCCAGACACTCCCCCACCCCCAAAAAGCCAAGTGTATGCTAATATTCTCAGCACTGGGGAGGCAGAGGCAGGGGGATCGCTGGGCCTTACTACCAGCCAGACTGGTCTAACGAGTAACATAACTAGTAACATCTGGGCCAAGGAGAGACTGTTGTGAAGAGCAAAGTGGGACAGCATTTAAGGAACTACAGCCAAGGCTGTCCTCGGACTCACATCCACACTCAGTTGCTCACACATGTATACTTTCACACACACACACACACACACACCTGTGGGTCACTTGTACATGCACACATGCTGCATGTGCACACACACACATACAAACACACATGTGGGTCACATGTGCATGCACACATGCATGCATGTGCACACACACACACATACACACACACACGCGCACACACACACACACACACACACACACACACACACACACACACACACCTGTGGGTTACAAGTTTCTTCTTTTTCTTGTGCCTGATTCGAGCTGAAAACAGCAGCAGACATGCCTGGATCCGGGCCCGTCCCATGTGCATGTCTTAGAGAATGGCAGAGCAGTTGATAGCGGGGACTCTGGAAGCTGTCTGTTTGGGCTCTCCACTCTTAGATGTACCAGTTTGAGCAAGTTGCCATGGTGCTCCGTGCCCCAGTTTTCTCATCTGCACAGTGGACACCCGCAGTTGACCTTTGGTGTCCGCAGTGGATTGGCTCCAGGATCCTGGGGGTGACCCACGGATTCTCATGTGTCTTACGTAAACGTCTTGCTGTCTGCACAGAGCCCCGTACACCTTCCCATATTAAACCATCCTTAGATAACTTGTCACATCTTCAGAAGTGCACGCACTGTATAAGTGTCACACCATATTGTGTGACTCGGGCACCACAACGAGAGTAGAGCCTGTGCGTTCCCCGTGACACAACTTTCCAGTTTCATACGTGTATACATGTATCTTGATCACAGTGACCTCAGTTTCCCCCTATACTCCCATCGACACGTCTGCCTCCTCCATGTTGCTGTCCTCTTCTTCCTCCTTCTTTTTATTTTCATGACTCACTGAGCTCGGCTAGTGCTGCCTGCTGGAATGTCGAGTGACCTTGGCTTGACCTTGTGCGGGTCTTGTTCAGGTGACGCGGCTGCGTTGAGTCCGTAAGTGCGCTGCCTGTGCCGTGTCTAGGGGACAGCGTTTCCCAGCACTCCGCCCCATCCTCCGGGTCCTACATCCTTTTTCCCTCTGTTCTGCTGCATATTTCGTTCTCTGAGCCACGGCAGTGGGGTTGGTACAGACTTCCCAGGCAGGGCTGGGTGCTCAGCAGTCACTCACTCTCAGCACTTTGATCAGCTGTGAGTCCCTGCCAAGTGTAAAAAAGAAGCTTCTCTGACCAGGGTTGAGGACAGCACTAGTTTATGTGCATAAACATAAACATTTTGAGGGTAGTCTGACGATATGTTATTTAGCAACAGTGGTAGGCCCCCATTAGGGCCCATGACCTCCCAATCATGGGAATGCCCTCCTGTGGAGCAGGCCTCAGCTCCCTGAGAGCAGCTGGTTACCTCTTGTAATGCTCATGCCACAGTTGCATTAGTGGGCACAGCTTGTCTGACAGGTCTACAAACAGTTTTGATCCACGGTGGGTTGGACCCAAGAATGTAGGTCTCATGGATCCCCAGGGCTTATTGTAATTGTTCCTTGTATTTTAAGGTTGTACGCCTGAACGACTCACACGGGGACTCCCAACTATGACATTGCATGCTTGGATCCAGGCCACTGTGGTGGGACTCACCCTGTGCATTGTAGGGTGCTGACCAACATTCTTGGTCCCCAACTGCTCAATTCTAGTAGTACCTCTTATCCCAGATATGACAACCAGAAATACTTCCAGAAACTTCCGGATGTTTCCAAGAACATGAGCTTTGAATATATCTGCTGCTGAGCTTTTCTGTACTTTCCTGTCTTGGTCTCCTTCCCTCAAATTCTTCATCAGTTTTCTCCCCTGCCTCACCAGTCTCCCCAATTAGATGGAGTTTTCCATTTCCAGAGCACAGCAACACTCTAGAAAGTCTATGTTGGGATTGAACAAAGTTCTCATGTGTTTGTTCTATGTCTACTTTCCATGAGTAGTTCTGTCTCCAGAACCATTATGTTATTATTATTTTTTTCTTTCTAGTATCTTCTGCCATAACTGGGTCCCGGATGCTGGGCTGGAGAGATGGTTTAGTTAGCAAAGTGTTTGCTGTGCTGCCATGAGGACCTGAGTTCCGTCCCTAGACCTCAGGTTAAAAGAGCCGTGCGTGGTGGCACTTGCTAGTAATCCCATAGCAGAGGATCCCCGGGCTAGCCATCTCAGCCAGCCTTTCAAATTCCAGACCAGTGAGTCTCTGTCACGGAAGGTGGGCAGCATGAGAGGAATACCCTTTGGCCTGTGCGCGCGCGTGCGTGCACGCGCACACACACACACACACACACACACTCACTAAACAGTAAAGATTTCAGTGAAGCTGGACTTGGGGAGATGGCTGAGTTGCTTATGGTTAGGTGTCGTCATGTTTGACGTTCATGGGAACAGCAGTAGGTGAAGTCATTTCCTCTCACTTTTCCTGGATTCCCCGCACTTCAGGAAAAGTATAGTTCTTTCCCACTGTGATGGGCAGGACTTGTGTTAGTCTCCTTTCTGTTACTGTGATGAAATGCCTGAGACCGGACACATTATGAAGAAAGAAAAGATTGGTTTAGCTCACAGTTTTGGATCTGGGCAGCTTTGGTGATATATCAAAGGGGATGGCATCAGAGTGGGAGGGGTATGGTATTATGAGACAGGAAGTGGTTAGACTAGGGAGGAGCCAGTAACGAGCTTCCCAGTCCTCTCCTGCTACTCCTCTCCTGCTACTACCTCTTATTACCACTCCAAGGACCACATCTCCAGTAGGTGAACCTTGGGGAACAGAGTCAAACCACATCCCAAACATACAGTGCTCTTTCTTGGAGGGAGTGCTGCCTCCAGGGTGTCAGCGTCAAACGGTCCTTTGGTTGAAACTCTGTCTTCAAAGTGATGAATTTTGTTTTCACAGAAAAACCTCTTCAGGCAATGGTGCCGAGGACACTAGGTATGACTCAGCCGTGGGACATCCACAGGGCCCTTGTGGCTGTACAGTCAGTGTTGGGGGTGCTAAGCCCAAAATCAGGGATTTCTGGGGCTTTCATTTATTTATTTATTTTTATTTGTTTGCATGTGGTAAACTGCAGCTCTTGAGACTGGATGCTTCACAAATTCTCCAATTAAATGCCTTCACTGAGAAATGGAATCTGGGCATGAATGTGGGGAAAATTCTTAACTAACACGCTCTTCCTAAAATATGCAATCAGAGGTGCACTTCCCGGGGCCTTCCCCAGTGGGTCATTTTCCCACCATGCATTTGCTCACGAAATATCTGTCTACAAGTAGCTGGTTGTGCACACAGACCCGTGCCTGAGGCTTGATGCTCCAGCTTCAGGTGGTAGGGTCTTCCGCTTTTTATTGAACCCAGTCTCATCGTTCCTAATGATCATCCTCCGGGTCTTCAGACAATGCAATGTGACCAAAGAAGGGGACTGGTCAAAGGAATACAGTGTTGCCGATTTCAGCAGGAGCCTGAGGGACCATTTCCCTCAGGTCTCAGGGAGGCCGTCAGGGGGCAAACGTGGGCAGACAGGGAGAGGAGACATGATTAGCTCTTATTGGACAGGGAGAGGAGACATGATTAGCTCGTATTGGCACAGGAAGCAGGACAGGAGAGATAGGTGGGGGCTGCTTTGAAGGGTTTAATAAAATATGTATTTTATCTAACCCCCAAATCCGGTCAGTGCTGCCCATTTGTGAACAGGTGTGGGGCCTTTCTTTGATGTATGTGCAGCCTACCACTGGTCACACCCCAAAGGAAAGTGACCCTCCTTCCTTCCCCAGCAGCCATCAGCTGCCATAGTTCCTCAGATAGCGGTTCCCCGCCACCCCACTGGCCTGATCGTGTGTAAGTAGCCACAGCTGCTGTGGTCTGTGAGCACACTGGCCATGTCACGCCCAGAGGACAGTATTTCTCACTGTTGCACTCTTACAGGGTGGGGCTGATGGACTGTCCCTGCTAGTGATGAGCACCCGGTCACTTTGAAGAGTGATGAGTCTCTGCATTAACTAATGCTCTCGGCAATGAGAAGCTTCTCTGACCGAGGCTGAGATAGCACAAATCAATGGAGCATCTAAACATAAACATGTAGAAGGCTGTTTGACAACATGATTATTCAGAAAAGCAGCATCACTACATCACTAGTTTTTTTTTTTTTTTTTTTTGGGTCTGTGATGGCCTTCATTAGCTGAGGGCAAGAATTCCTAGCATTGTCTGTCTGTCTGCCTGGCTATCCATCTATTTATTTCCAGGCTAGATCTGACCTCTAGTGGCCAACTGGAAAATAATCCGTTGTCAGTGAAGGTCTAGAATTTTGTGGCCCACACCCTAAGCTGGATTTCTCATTTTATGCCCAATTGATATTTGGGGCTAAATTACTCAGTGGGGTGAGGAACATTCTGGGCATGGTTGGATGCTGACGAGCATCCCTGAACTCTCCCCATCCACAGCAGGAACATCTCAGCCTTCCGAAGTCGTGATGGAGGCATTCTCTGGCTGAGGTCAGTCACTGATTTAGTGTGAGATTACTGGACAATGAAGTCATGTTTCTGGATGGAGTAGAGGGCTCAGTTGCTATTCTTTATCAGGAGTCATTCTTTAACACAGTGGCTTTACATTTAATATAATGGTTACGGATTTACTTATTTTTATTTTAATGTGGATGGATATTTTGCCCGCATGGATGTCTGTGCACCCTGTACATGCCTGGTGCCTGCAGATGCCGGAAGAGGGCATCAGATCTCTGGAACTGGAGTTATGGACAGTTGTGAGCTGCCAGGTAGATGCTGGGAACTGAACTGTCTCTGCAGGAGCAGTCAGTGCTACTAACCACGGAGCCATCTCTCCAGCCCCTTATTTTACGTTGATAGTATTCTATTGGAATGCAGGCATACCTCAGAGATCTTGTGGGTAAAGCATTCAAGTCAGTGTAGTATTTAAGTAAGTCACACAAAATTTTTGGTTTTCTAGTGCATATAAAAATTATGGCCGGGCGTGGTGGCGCACGCCTTTAATCCCAGCACTCGGGAGGCAGAGCCGGGCGGATCTCTGTGAGTTCGAGGCCAGCCTGGGCTACCAAGTGAGCTCCAGGAAAGGCGCAAAGCTACACAGAGAAACCCTGTCTCGAAAAAAGAACCAAAAAAAAAAAAATTATGTTGGGGTTGGAGAGATGGCTCAGTGGCTAAGAGCACTTGATACCCTTGAAGAGGATTGGGGTTCAGTTTCCAGCACCCATGTTGACTCACAGCCACCGGTAACTGCAGATCCAGGGGATCTGTTGCCTTCTTCTGGCCTCTGTGGGCACTGCACGCACATGTATGTCCTCCCCTTAAAATAATAAAAATAAATCTTTAAAAAGTTATGTTCAGACTGTACTGCAGTCAGTATGCAATTGCAGATATCTTTTTAGAAACCATTAATTATCTGTTAGATTTATTTAAAATACTTCGTTGAGCCCGGGGTCTCAGGGCATTGGTAGATTGCTTGTGCAGCATGTGCCAGGCTTGAGTTCAACCTCCAGTACCTAACAGTTAAATAAAATAAAATAAATAGAAAGGAAAAACAAGAGTTCAATATCTAATGCTGCATACAATAAATAGCCAGATGGTGGTGGAGCACACCTTTAATCCCAGCACTCGAGAGGTAGAGGCAGGTGAATCTCTGAGTTTGAGGCCAGCCTGGTCTACAGAGCGAGTTCTAGGATAGTCAGGGCTACATAGAGAAACCCTGTCTTGAAAAACCAAAATAAATACATAAAGTAATAGGTTTAGTCTCTCTCACTGCAAAAATGAGATGAAATGCAAAGTAGATGAATGACTGAGCCCACAGTGCTGAAAAAACAAAAGAGTGAATGCAACAGAGTAAAGGCTCTGTATCCAGCGCGGCAAAAGTAAAATTTAATTCCCAACACTACAAAAAAGAATAAAAAACAAAACCTTTTCCTTTTAGAAAATGCCAACAAGCAGCTTGTAGGCTTGCTCAAAGCAAAGTTGCTATAGATCTTCAATTTTAAAAACTTCAGGGTTTGGAGAGATGGCTCAGTGTGTAAGAGTACTGGTTGCAAATGAAAAATAGCCAAATACATAAAATAATAATCATAACAATAAACATTAAAATAAAACAAAATCTTTAATAAAAGAAAATACATCCCCTTCCTATTGGTATGTTTGATGAGTCCATATTGTGTTCAGGTGTGCAGATGTGAATCCCCCAGTGTTAGTTGTGAGTATCTGGTTATTTTTGGTCAGGTTCATTTGTAACTGTACAGAAATTGTCTCAGTGCCACTGAAATGGATCTAACTGAGGCTTAATAAAGAAGTTGTTTCCCTTTTCACTTAAGAAGGCCATTGTACAAAATGAAGAATAAAAGGATAATATCCCTAGACTTGACTTTGTGGCTTTGGATCCAAGTGTCTTAAGTGAGATGCGAGATAGAAGGATTGCTAGGAGTTTGAGGCTAGCCTGGGCTACATCTCCTCTTCTGTGATGTTCCCTGGGCCTTTATGGGGAAAGTATAAATGTCCTAGTGAGGACTGAGCACACCACTATCTGGCTCCATATTTGTAATCTCTCAGGTTGAAAAATATGGAAAAAACCAAAATCCAACTTTTAACCCTCAGTTGCTAATGTTATTCCAAAGTCCAGTGTCACTGGTGGTAGGTGAGGCTATGGGTCAATATCATGTCCAGTTTGCAGTACTGTTAGACACACTAAGTTTCTAGAGCGTCAGAGTCCTCTCAACCTGGCAATAGTTTCTTGGGGGATCTACTTTGGGAAATAGTAAGATACACAATAATCAAAACTATAGTGAAAAAAGGATAGGAATTTTTTTTTTCTTTTTGGATCAAACTTAATGTCTCATGCAAGCTAAGCATATACTGTATCATTGAGTTGTACCTAGGGGATACCCTTATCTGAAAAATGGAAAATAGTTAAGTGAAAGACAGATCATGCATTAACTGATATTTTGGAGCCAATAAATTTTCGGCAAGGGCATATGCTGGGGCCAGAGAGATGGCTTTTCAGGATGAGCCCCCCATAGGTTATGCAGTCCCAGATTGTCAGCCCTACGTACAAGTACCTATGAGCAACACTAAATGAACTCCATAGATATGTGTTTACAGACTATGTTTTTCATGGAAAAAATGTGGTGTCATTATTTTCTTGACAGACTGTCATTTCTTTCCAAGGTAAGAAGTAGTGAAGGCAGAGATAAATTGAGATTCTCATCATTGCTAATAGAAATATAATATATACTTTGTATATAAATAATGTAAGGATAGAGTGGAGAGTGTAGTTTCATTTTGTAAAATGCTTTCTCAGCATACACAAAGCCCTAGGTTCGACCCCAGAACTGTATACACAAGGTATTGTGGAGCCCTCCCGTAATCCTAGCACTCAGCAGACAGAGACTGGAGGATCCCAAGTGCAAAGTCATCCTTGGCTAAGTAGGAAATTCAAGGCCAGCCTGGGATACACAAGTTCCTGCTGAGCAAATTTCACGTATTAGGCCATGCTTTTTTTTTGTAATTTTTAAAGAGCATTTTGTATAAAGGAAGCGATCAGGGATGAGTACGAAGAAGCATGGAAAAAATATTCACCCCTGCATCACTAGTGATAATGTGGAGATTGTGCTTGAGACACTAGTGTAACACTCTCACATACACCGGCACAGAAGCAGACAACAGAAATGGAACTTTAGAAGCCTTGGAACTGAGTATTCCTTGGCTTCTGTCATGATTTTGCCTCTTGCTGTGTGACCTTGAACAGTCTAAGAAGAAGCTCTACTCGTATGAAAAATGGCCCTGCAGCCCCGAATGCTTCATCATCCTGTGGGTGGGAACCATTCCACAGAGCAGTAAGGACACTTGCTTCTGATCTGCAGAAACAATTTCTTCAAAAGTTTCAGCTACTTAGAAAGGTTTGGAATTGAGAAGTGGGGAGATATGTGCATCTAAGCAACTGGAATTAAGAAAGCCCCTTACAGCTTCTGATCAAGAAAAACAGCAGCGTGTGCTAAGTTTCTTTATGAAATAAATCCAGTGCTGACAGTTTCTCAAAAAAAGGATATGTGTGTTTATACATATACATGCACAGTTATATAATCTATGTATGTGTCAATAATAATTGACATAGGTTATATATATGTGTGTATATATAATATTTCATATATAATATAATATGAAAGGTCTTGAGGGAGTGGGTGACATGGGAGGAGCTGATGGAAATGATATAAATACAGTACTCATGGAATTCTCAGAAAACTACGTATATATGTGTACACACACACACACACACACACTATAAAGGAGCACACACCCCATTTGTAGTTGAGAAGAGAAAACCTTAATGTTAAGCAAAGACAAAAGCCAAACCAAAACAGAAATCTTGTTCTTCTGGACACTTTTTAAAAGAATTTATTTTTTATTTCTGTGTGTCCGTGTGAGCATATGCCATGTGTGTGCAGGTGCCTGCAGAGGCCAGAGGAGGGTGTGAGACCCATGAGGCTCTTGTGAGCAGCCTGATCTGGGTTCTGGGAAACTAACTCAGGTCCTCTGGAAGTTCAAGAAGCTCTCTTAACCACAGGTTTTAGGGTTGTTTCCCATCTAACAGGTGTAGTATGCAGCTGACAGGATCATCGTCACACTCCCGTGGCGTATAGTAATTGTGCAGAGGGAGCAGGAGGCCATGGGGGTTATGAAGAATTTACGTTTTCCTCATATACTTCCTTTCTGCAGTTTTTAGTGTGTCATCTCTCAGCGTTTATTTTCAATGTGTAGGGGGCATCTGCCCACTGGATGGTTATTTCTTTTTCTTGCTCTAACCCCAGTGATAAAATTTTATTACCAAGAATAGACGCTTTATCTCTTAAGTTCCACAGTGTCCTCTACGTACAGTGCATGCTTGACTGCCAGTGTGGGGGCCTGGGGTCAGTTAGTGAAATGCTTGCCTTGCAAGAGTGAGGAATTGAGTAAAAAAAAGCCTGGAGGCTGGAGAGGTGGCACAGTGGTTAGAAGTGCTTATTGCTCTTGCAGAGGACCTGAGTTCAGTTTCCAGCACCCACACCAAGTGCCTCATGCATGCCTGTAACTCCCGCTCTAGGGGATCTGACGACCTCTCCTGGACTCAGGGTGTCTGCACTTACATGCATATACCCACACACATATACAAATGCTTAAAAATAAAAACAGACCCCAAAATAAAATTTAAAAAAAAAAAAAAAAAAAAAAGCCCAGCTTGGCGAGTCATGTTTCCCAGTGTGGGGAAGCCAAGCTAGGTGGTTCCCGGGGACTTGGTGACAGTCAAGCTGGCCTGCTCAGTGAGTTCCAGGCCAATGAGAGACACTGCTTTAAAGAAAAACAAAAGGTGACCAGCACTTGAGGAACAACCCTCGAGGTTGTCCCCTGGCCTCCTTGTGAAGCTGCACACATGTGAACATACACGTGCATATGCACACACAAACATCACACAAACAGCTACACTCTCACATTCTTTCCAAATCTTAGTAACTCTGCCATTCTTCAGAAAACTGGAAATCTCCAATCAAGCATGTTGAGGAGACTTGGGGGTGGCCCTGGAGCCAAGAACACTCAGAGTCGCTGTGCCTTCCTAGTCAGTGTCTCTGACAGGGGCGTCTATGTGGAAATTAATCTGCTCCCCTGCACCTCTCCTCCACCCTAGTCTCTTTCTCTCTAATTAATTAAGCATCGCTCTCTCCAGTATCATTTTATTTTAAGATGGTGATGTCATGACCCCCACACATGCTCTCTTCCCACAGGCCATCTCGAAAGCGGAGATCCCTTGAGGAGGTGGGGAATGTGACGGCCACCGTGCCTACGCTTCCAGATTTCCCCAACATTTCGTCCACCATCGTGCCCACGAGTCAGGAGGAGCACAGGCCGTTTGAGAAAGTGGTGAACAAGGAGTCTCTTGTCATCTCTGGCCTGAGACACTTCACTGGCTACCGCATTGAGCTGCAGGCATGCAACCAAGACGCCCCAGATGAGAGGTGCAGCGTGGCTGCTTATGTCAGTGCGCGGACCATGCCTGAAGGTGGGTTTGTTTTCCTCTGGGCTTACACTTCACAAGGTTGGCCACAGAGGACCTCTCTCCCCACGACACAGTGTAGATGTGTTCTTAAAATTGTTCTCATTTATTGTTTTTGCTCTAAGATGGAGCTCTTCCTTTGTTACCTAGGTTGGCATTGAACTCCTGAGCTTAAGGAGTCCCCCTGACTACTTGGGTGTATCCTGAGTAGCTGGGACTTGCCGTCATGTCTTAGTTTCTTTTCCTATTGTTGTGATAAAAGTCCTCTGGCAAATCAACTTAAGGGATAAAGGGTTTATTTCAGCTCACAGCTCAAGGCACCTTTCACTGTGGCTGGGAAGTCAGAGGAGAAGGAGCTTGGAGCAGCCGGTTCCATCCCGTCCAAGTCAGAGATGAGAACGGCAAGTGCATGCGGGTGCTCAGCTCCCGTTCTCCATTTATACAGTCTAGATCCCGAACAAGGAGTGGTGCCGCCCAATGTGGGCCTTCCCAACTCACTTAACACAATCAAGATAATCACCACACACAAGCTTCCCATCTCTCGCTTGATTCTAGATCCTGTCAGGTTGGCAGCTAACACTAAACATCACACACCGAATGCCAGTTTTTTCTGTGTGTGTGTTCATGTATGTGTCTGTGTATGTTGAAGCCAAAATCAACCTTGGGCATCTTTTTTCAGGTGCCATCCACTTTGGTTTTTTGAGATAAGATCTCCCCTGGTCCTGGTACTTGATTAGGTCTGGCTAGCTGGCCAGTGAGTTCCAGGGATCTAACTCCCTGTCTATCTTTCCAACGCTGAGATTACCAGAACACTACGTTCCAGCTCTTTCATGTGGGCTCTGGGGATTGAACTTGGGTTTTATTGACTGAGCTGTTGTCTCACTCCATGAGGTTTTTTTTTTCCCCCCTTCGGTTTTTCGAGACAGGGTTTCTCTGTGTAGCTTTGTGTCTTTCCTGGAACTCGCTTTGTAGACCAAGCTGGTCTCGAACTCACAGAGATCCACCTGCCTCTGTCTCCCAAGTGCTGGGATTAAAGGCGTGCACCACCACCGCCTGGCCGAGTTTTATATTATTTTATGCTAAAGAAAATAAGACATGGGAAAATTACGTAGCCAGCTCCAATCAGGCATCTCAGCTGTTGGGTGGCAGGGATGGAATTTGATTCAGGAGTTAATATTCAGCCTTTAATTGCTTCTCATAGCTAAGGCAGATGACATCGTTGGCCCTGTGACCCACGAAATCTTTGAGAACAATGTTGTACACTTAATGTGGCAAGAGCCGAAGGAGCCCAATGGTCTGATTGTGCTGTATGAAGTGAGCTATCGGCGATATGGTGATGAGGTAAGGATTCCAGGTCTTTGTGGTGGATGGTGCTTTTCCGGGGGAGAGGTGAACAGATAGGGACCAATGACAGACCAAAGTGGGGATGCGACTGAAGTCCAACTCGGTCAGCCAGTGATTTTTTATTGGGGGTTATTTACAGTGGTATGGCCGAGGGCTTACTTATAGGCATGGGGATGACTCAAAGCAGATGCATCACCAAAAGTCCCATTCCCCCCACCCCCTCACCCCCACTCCCCACCTCCCGCC